>NC_132809.1:780744-999361 GCF_048594095.1 Paramormyrops kingsleyae | reverse complement strand
TACCAGTGTGCTACGTAAGTCGGAGTTTAACAGACTGTGAGCGAAGATATTCTCAAACAGAAAGAGAAGCCCTAGCACTGGTATGGGCATGTGAGAGATTACATCCATATGTGTATGGCAGGAAGTTTGACCTCATCACAGACCACAAACCATTAGAGGTCATATATAGCCAGAGATCTAAACCTTGTGCACGCATAGAAAGATGGGTTCTCAGACTGCAACCGTATGACTTTAAAATAGTGCACATTGCAGGAAAACAAAACATTGCGGATTCACTGTCAAGGCTACTGTCTTTCACCATATCAAAAGAGATACATAAGCATAAATCTGAAGAATATGTGAGATTTGTTGCAGTTAGTGCTACTCCAAAAGCACTCACAACAAGAGAGGTTGAAGAAGCCTCTGCTACAGACTCAGAATTAACAGAAGTGCGAAGAGCTATTGAAAACGGACACTTTGAAAAATGCAAAGCATATGCACCCATTGCAAATGAACTGTGCGTCATCGGCTATATAGTTTTGCGGGGAACTCGCATGGTGTTGCCAGAAAACCTCAGAGCTCAAGCACTGTCCCTAGCTCATGAAGGACATTTTGGAATTGTTGGAACCAAACAGCATCTTAGAACAAAAGTTTGGTGGCCAGGGATGGACAAAGCTGCAGAAAAAATTTGTAAAGCTTGTCACGGATGTCAAATAGTAGCCAGACCAGATCCACCTGAACCACTGAGAAACACACTTTTACCGGACGGACCATGGCGAGATGTGGCGGTAGACTTACTGGGACCGCAACCTTCAAACCACTCAATACTTGTACTGATAGATTACTACAGTCGGTACTATGAGTACGATGTAATATCATCTACAACTGCTGAAAAAGTCATTGACTGTATTGACTGTATATTTAGCAGGCATGGGCTACCAGTTACCATCAAATCTGATAACGGCCCACAATTCAAATCTGAGCTGTTCAGAGAATATTGTGAAACTAATGGAATCAAACATATAAAATCTTATCTAGCTCTGATTTAAAGGAACCCAAGGATTCAGCTTGCACTACGTTATCAGGAAGACTATTCCATACTCTGACTACACGCTGTGTAAAGAAGTGCTTCCTTAAATCCAGTTTGAATTGTTCTCCCGCTAATTTCCACCTATGGCCACGAGTTCTTGTATTTGAACTAATGCTGAAGTAACTATTCGGTTGAACAGCATCCAAACCTGTTAGAATCTTATAGACCTGGATCATGTCCCCCCTCAGTCTCCTTTGCTTGAGGCTGAACAGATTTAGCTCAAATAACCTTTCCTCGTATGACATTCCTCTAAGACCAGGAATCATTCTTGTGGCCCTACGCTGCACCTTTTCTAAGGCCGCTATGTCCTTTTTAAGATATGGTGACCAAACCTGTACACAATATTCTAGGTGAGGTCTCACCAAGGAATTGTATAATCTTAGCATTACCTCCCTTGACTTAAACTCCACACACCTGGAGATGTACCCCAACATCCTATTGGCCTTTTTTATTGCTTCCCCACACTGGCGAGAATGAGACATGGAAGCATCAACATACACACCAAGGTCTTTCTCATAATCAGCTACCTTTATTTCAGTAGGTCCCATAAAATACCTGTACTTTATATTTCTGCTCCCTACATGGAGTACCTTACATTTGTCTATGTTAAATTTCATCTGCCAGGTGTCAGCCCAGTCACTAATTAAATTAAGATCCCGCTGTAGCTGCTGAGCAAAGAACTACACCAAAATGGGCTCAAGCTAATGGAGAAGTGGAACGTCAAAATGCATCATTAATGAAAAGAATCAGGATCGCACAAGCCGAAGGACTTGACTGGAAGCGAGAGCTAAGAAAATATGTAACAGTGTATCGCCGTATTGAACATCCAACCACGGGCAAAAGTCCAGCAGAACTCCTGTTCAACCGCGAAATGAGAGGAAAGTTACCGAACATCAGTGAGGCAAAAACAATGGAGTTGGATGTGCGTGATAGAGATGCTGAACAAAAAGGAAAATCAAAGATTTATGCTGATGAACGAAGGGGTGCCGAGTATTCGAAAGTGGACACAGGAGACACAGTGCTGGTTCGACAAGACAAAGGGGACAAGTTTACAACACCATTCAACGCAACACCACACAAAGTTGTAAGCCGAACTGGAAACCAAGTCATTATTGAATCACCAACAGGAGCTCGCTATCACAGGAATACAACACATGTGAAGAAATACGAGACAAACGAGACAAGAGAAGGACACCACGAACGAAACATTATACCTGAACGGGAGGAAGGTGAAACACCAGCAAAGACTGACACCTTCACTCCAACACCACAAGAGGGCTCCCAGGGACCAGAGAGATCGAGTAGGCCACAGAGGGCTAAAAAGATACCAAAGTGGTTTCGTGATTTTGTGGTGAAATAAATTATAATACGTTAAGGTAACGGGCAAGTTTCAAGTTGCAAGTTCAAATGTGTACGTCGACATGTATGTAAAAAAATAAATAAATAAAAAGATACGTGTGGTGAGCCAGTTAGAAAATACAATTGTTAGAAAGTAAGACAAGAAAGAATGTTCAATGTTGAAAAAAAAAGAAAAAACAAAGGAACAAAATTATAAAGACTAAAGTTTGAATTTAAGGAAAAGGGGGATGTCATGTACTGATATATGGTTATGTCTTAATGTGATGACGTTTGAACCGGATGGGGTTGTCCGGGGCGGGGCCCGTTAAGTGGCGGGTTGGAGTTGGGGAGTGTTCAATAAAGCAAGAGAAAGACCGAGCTTTATGTCCTGATTTAATTCAGAGCGCTTCGCCTAATTTAGTAATAAGGTGGGTGCACAACAGGCGCCAGCCCCTGCGCCTCCTCCCTGTCCATCCTGTCACTGTGCCACCCAGAGTGCCAAACAATGGGATGTCAACAATGCCTCGTTGCATGGTGGTGATCCTGTTTCAACTTCCGTCGCCTGAATGATGGCAATGCCATCATCAGCCGAAAGGGGGGATATGTAGGGGGGATATGTGATGATATGTATATCATCAGCCCGGGAGGAGAGAAGCCCACAAGAAGCCCTCCGGTGAAGGCCCAGCTGAACAGAGAACAGCACCCAAGACAAAGCTTCACCAGGAGAGAGAATCTAAAGGGACTCCACTCCACTGCTCCAAACGCCACGCCTTCCTGAGTGCCATCAGCTCAGCAGCTCTGCCATCAACTGCCAAGACCCCCCCCCCCCCACTCTTCAACCAAGTAAACCAACTTCCTTTCACTCTAACAACTTAAGCTGTTCTGTTTAACCTGCTATAAGACTTTAGGGTCGTGTTTCCACAAACTATGCTTGCTTTGCAGAACAGTATTTCCCATTTAAGGTTACTCATTTAAATCCGGTCATTGCATTTTCATAATTACATTGTTTGTTTTATTCCGTTATTTCGTGTTTGTTGTTTGTGTTAGGTGTAATGTCTGTCATGTTAGTTTTAGTGTTAGTTAGGAATAAATGCATGTTTTTTACACAATTTCAGCCTCCGTCATTGAGTACTCACACTAAGTTCCTGCCTCTGTGCGATCTTGCTACACGCTCTGAACCTCAAACTCGCCTGAAACATCGCGAGACTCTCTCTCATTGGCCGTGAGGGGAGCTTCGCTACCAATCGTGTACATTACCTGGTGATGCAGCTCGCTGGATGAGCCTTCTAACCCAGGTTACTAAGCGATACTGGTAATTAGTGAATCCCATTTAAGTCTCACATTAACAGACTCACAGGGATACCGCAATTGAGTTTGGAGGGGCCCACCATTCGGCATAACAATTGATTAATAATCAGCATTAAATAATAATTAATTAAACTTTAATTAATTCAAACATATTGGTGGAGAATATTAAAATTTATCTGAGCTAATAATTCCTACATATGTTACATGCTGACTTTAGCTGACGTTATGTAATTACATACCACATGAAATGGTTTTGCTCGCACTTAAAGAAGTGTAAATGGATTTTGCTAGGTACCTGGCTAGCAATAGCTTAGCTTTCTGGCTCATGTTAGCTACCTAATTTGCTAATGTTAGCGAAGTTCAATTGGGACTAATGTTAGATTTGGTAACGTTAAATGATTAGACAGACGTTTGCAGTTCATGATAACATTTAAATTTTATTGCACCAGAATTTGAAAAAACTCTTCAAATTAAACTGCGTGCGATCGAGGAGAAAGAGGACACACAAGGGCAAACAAAACGTCCTCACATCCCAAACTCAAAGTACAGTGAGCAGCAGGGGCAGACTGGGAAGGCTTCAAAGGAAAAGGTAACTGACTGCACCAATTGGTGCTTTACTTATCTCCCCCTCTCTCTCTTGTTTCTTAATGTGTAGGCATGTGTGTAGGTTTGTAATTGCGTCATCTATGATGATTTCATGTGCTTTGTTGACAAGATGTATGTGCAAGGTGGTGTAACTTAAGTCAATAAGAGTTGGGCTAAATGTCAGTCTGTCTCTCTCTCTCTCAAGGTTGACAATAAAAAGGGAGGGGCTTCCAAATATAAGCACCAAGAGGGTGATGACAGACTTTCAAAGATTATGGTACACTACCAGTCTGCATCCTTTGTGTGTTGTTACATTACAATACATTCATGATGAGTACAATTTTTATGGGGGATAAGGGAATCTTATTTGTATAGTGCTTTTCATAAGACGCACATGTAACCCCTGACTCACGTTAAGTAGTGTAGAACAAACCAAACGTATAGACCAGTTGCTAGGTTCGGCAGGATTACATCAGACAATTGAGGTGAATGTGGAATGAAATAGCTGGAGGCAGGAAATGAGCAAGAATAATAATTATATTTTTTGTAGAAAAGTAAAAATAAAATAAAACATACCATTTAACAATTTCAACAATAGTAATAACAATAAGCCGGCATAACAAAAGAAACAGCCCTATTGAGCTCGATAATTCAGGTTGTCCTTTTTGGTCATTAGTCAACACAAAATCCTGTTTATTGCAGTTTGTATTTCTTCTTTTGTTTTTGGTTTAGTGATTTGAGTTGTTACCAGTTGGTGTTTCTCTGGAGAGATGAAGGAGGTTCTTCAACGAGGGTTTGGTTCAATTTGGGCACAGGCTCGCCATCTCCATCCGGAGAGAATCCAGGAATCTGTCCCAGTGTCTTTTTTCAGCACCAAAAATAAAACCTAGCCTACACAACAATAATGATATTATCGCATACAGCCAGTTAAAATCCACTCTATCATTTCTTCTCACAGCTATAGCTTAATCTTCAATTATCTTCAATTCTCATATTACCACAGTAATATATTAAATGCATGTTTTTAACTCAAAATATCCTTAGTTGTACATGAAATTATATTTAACCATGTAAAACAAATAAATGAACTTCTCTTTCTTTTTATCCCTTTAAACTCGTTTTACCATGCAATTAGGATTAATATTTATAACCAATTAAATTATCGATTTTTAAGTCATCCTTTAAGCTTTTTGTAAATCATGAAATGAAGTACAACCACTTATCACTCCATATCAGTTAACCCTAATAGAGCTACTGGGTTTATCATTCCATAGAATTTACTGTAAATTTCGCACAGTAAACCATCAAAATATACATTTAACATCGAAACGAACATTACATTTGACCCAAAAAAAAGAGTGCATACACATTTTAAACAGAAATAGCATTTTCATTGCTTTTAAACAGAAAGAAAAGAGGGAAAAACACTCACGATTTAGCGTTTGCAAAATGCAAATTTTAGCATGACACAGGACGGTTGTTTAGCAAGTATATGGTCTCGACTCACCAAGATGAGGTATCGGCACGAACACGGCAAGGAACGCAGCACGGCCTCCCTAGTTCGTGCTTCCATCGACAAGGCGACCCATATAGCTCAACATGAACTACGTGCAGCCCGTCTTGTTCGTTCTCTGTGCAAAAAGGCCGAGAGCTAACACGTACTTTTTTTCCACTACTCGGGAGGCGGGACTAATATTAGTCTAATCAAATGAAATTATTAGCAGCAAACGTGACCGCGAAACGTAAAAAATAATAAAAGTTAGACAGGATCACACTTCCTCTAAATAAATAAAAAACTGCAATGTTTAAATAAATAAAAGACTGCAATTGCATTGATAGAAATAAAAAAATGAATGGTTTTCTTTACTGGGTTACACACAAGTCACTGAAAGGGAGGGGGGGGTTCATTCACTCCATGCTGATAAGTTTCCTTTGGGCTAAACTGACAGAAGCGAGGCTGCTCACATCTGCATCAACGGTCCCTCTGACCACCACCAACCATTCACACATAGGGATTGGGTGAAGTGTCTTGCCCAAGTGTCTTGTCACATGACGACAGTCTGCACCTGCAGGAGCTGGGATTCAAACCCCCAACCTTCTGATCATGGGACGACCCGCTCTCCCATCTGTGCCACTGTCGCCGTTAAATTGCTTTTTCTTTTTCCTCTGTTTCTCCCTCTCCCTCCGAAGGATGGCGTGAAAAAGAAATGTTCTTCTAAATACAACCACGAGGAGGAGGCGGCGGAGGAGGAGGATGAGGCAACGAACAAGGTACACTACCAGTCTGCACCCAGTATGTGTTATTACATTGCAATACAGTAAAGATAAGTAAGACTTTTATAATAAAGTGCATTATCAGTAGCTGTTACAAGGTACAACACCAGCACGGTAGGCAAATTTGTCCTCTCTCTCTCTCTTTCTCTCTCCCTGCCAGCGGGCCAGAGAAGAGGAGGAGCGTATTGGGGATGAAGAGGACATAGTACCACCCTCTAAGAAAAAGGTAGCCTAAATGATGACATCCAGTGTGTGGTGTATTACTTACATACATTACATGAAATACAAGATGTGGAAGTTTCATGTTTTAAGTAAGGAATAAACACCAGGAGGCTGGACAACCAGTTACATATAGCCAAGTGGAGGGATTTCTGCCCTAGACTTCTTGCCACCTTCCTCTTACACCTCTCGTGACATCCTCCCAGCCAATCAGAATCAACCATTTACAAAAGTTGTATAACAATTAGCTGTTGTTCTTCTCTCTGTCTCTCTCTGTCTCTTTCTCATAGATAGCTGCTGAATTTAGAAAACACCTGGACGAACAGATGTGGGAGAGAAGGAAACTCGAGCAAATACAAAGAAATTTGCAGGAGTTGAGAAATGAAGTCCTATCTCTTAAAAATGAAAATACAGGTCTGAAAGACATTATCATCAATCGTTAGTATTTCTAACTTTAATATTTACTAGCAGGGTTTTTTTTCTGGAGATGGATATAGCAGTGGCAGAGAAGTATATAAAATTTCATTGGCTGAAATACGTGTTTGGCAAAATAAATGCTATGCTGTTAGCTGGTGAGGTAGTCTGGGTGCTCATATAGCCGTTGATAAGATTCAAATTAGAATTATATTTATTTGTCTCTTTCTGGAGGAATTCATAGAGGGTTAACAAAAGTCATGGCCTAGAGAACATACAGTTCATGAGAATAAATGATGCTTCTCTGCCTTCAACGGCTCAAGAAGGCAATCGGCTCCAGAAAAAAACCCTGGGGAATTTGAATTTCAGAGAAATTGGAGAAAGAAAATTGCGTTCACAACCAGGTTTCCTCTGCAGAGCCTTATCAATGGGCTTTTTAAGGGGGTTGTAGCTTGCGTTCACAGCTGCAGGAAATGTTTTTCGAAGAGTAAGGGCACTGAGTTGCTGGGTGCTATTTTGATCTAGTGATTGTAATTATTGTTTTCTTTATATAACCTCTTTCTAGAAATCCCTCAAATGAAAAGTGACCTCGCCATTATTGCTCAAAAGGTAACTTCCTCTGATTTTCATTGCTTTTTAAATTGTTTCTCAAGCAGAGCTGTAGAGACTTGTGATGTTGGGCTGATTGATAGTGTTAATTATTTGATGTATTTGCACTTTAATTTATTGAAGAGAATAACTATATTTTTCTTCTATGAACAAAACTGGAAGGACTCCTGTGGAGGATCTAGATTTCTCCTCGACTTTTGGAGAAATGCATCTGGTGAGTATTTTTCTCCCTTGCATTTTTATTTATTTATTTAGTTTACTTGTTACTCAAACAGAGCTATATGGATTTGTATGATGTTTGGCTGATTACTTTTGCATGTAACTTTAATTTATTGACATGTTTAATGTTTTCCAAGCCCCCCTGTAAATAAGAATCTATAGTGGCTTGCTTGGATGAATAAAAGTTGATGAAGAGTTTTACTATGTTTCTTTCTTCTCTAAGACTCCAGAGAGGAGACCGAGCCCCGAGGAGACCGAGCCCTTTAAAGAGAGTCCCATGGTGACTGAGTGCTTTCGAGAGACACCACAGGTGTGTGTAACCCTTTTATACCTCAGATTTTTTTGTACTTATTTTACTTAAGGCTCCAACTGAGCTATAAGGATTCATATGTTGGTATAGTTAGTGGTAATATGTAATTTACTTGCCCCATATGCATAAAATTGTTGAAGAGTTTAACAATGTTTTTTTCTCTAACAAGACTGCAGCAACAGCTGAGACCTCAACGAAAACACAGGTGTGCTTAAACTGTGTGCTTTGTAGGAGCCAATTAGTGTTATAAATGACAATCATCCTTTCCTCCTGCCCCCCTTCGTTCCTCTCCACCCACTGTCTTTTCTCCTTCCCTACTTCCCCCCCACCCTGTCCTCATCCTTCTCTCAATAAGAACATAAGAACTATACAAACGAGAGGAGGCCATTCGGCCCATCGAGCTCGCTTGGGGAGAACTTAACTAATAGCTCAGATTGTTAAAATCTTATCTAGCTCTGATTTAAAGGAACCCAAGGATTCAGCTTGCACTACGTTATCAGGAAGACTATTCCATACTCTGACTACACACTGTGTAAAGAAGTGCTTCCTTTAATCCAGTTTGAAATGTTCTCCCGCTAATTTCCACCTATGGCCACGAGTTAAATAACGTTTAATAACGTTAGGGCAATGATTAATTTGTTTCATATCTTTATCATTAATCTGCATTTATACATAAAATCCTATTAACACACATGCACATATCACAGGGCCTAAATTCCAGGTGGACTGAGACAAGGCCGAGCCTGGTACGAGAGGCACCAAAGGGGGGTAACACACATAAACACACACACACAGATAACCATGGAGGCCAGCACTCCAACTTTTATTGCCCTTGACTTGGCACACAACCCCCCTCCACATACACTCTGCCTTACATCTCACTCACCCAACAGACGAACACCCTAAAGGAAATTTCATTTAAGTTTGGCTTTTGTATACCCTGTATATTGATTTACTCACGACTACTAGTCTCAATCTACAGATACGTTATGTTTGTATGTGTCCTTAGACAATCTTAGTGTTTTGTGTGCCACCCTTACAACCATGTTCACGGAGTATCACCTATTTCACCCCTTTGTACTTGAACACATATAAATTTAAATAAATAGATAGGCATAGCTACCATTGTATATATGTTCTCATGGTATACCAGAAGAATCTGGAAAATGAGTGTAACCAATGTGTCCAAAATGTGACCAACTTTTAGAGAGTCTTCTTTGTTAAAACCCCCCCTTCTCTTCCAACATTCCTTTGTGGTCCTTATCTGATCTTGGTGAACAGTCACCAAGTTTCTTTGTTTCTACCATGCTATGTTAAAAGAACTGAATTAAGGTGTATCTTATCCATTCTGGAGAAGATGAATTGGCATAAGCCACACCAAACAAAATATGTTGTTTCCAGATGTGCAACTTATATTGATATTACCACAAACTAACGGCCACACCTATCTATGGATAAGATGTGCTGTTTGGAATATGAATATTTGATGTAATATCTGCACAAAGTGTAACATCTGTTGAGGTGCAACCCAAAACACCTGTATCCCATACTGATGTGAATCAGTCACATAGATAAAATAATTAATTGTTTAATCAATTAATGCAGATGGTATAAGGTATGTACCTGTGAAGCTGGTATGGCATGTTTGGTGTCAAACTGATTGTTAATCACCCCTGATTCCAAATCTGGTCAGTGATTACCATAAAAGTGGATGTATCAAAAGTTGTAACAGCTTAATGAAAATCATCAGTAAAGGGAGAATCAGTCGGGCCATAAATCCCAAAAGGACTGATACAGACCCCCTTCTGAAAGCCCGCCAAATGGATGGCCAGCCATTGGGCCAGGAGTCGAATTCCTGGTCATCCCTATTCATGAACTTTAGACCATAAAAATCTAGCACCTCAGAACAAAGGTGCGCAGAGAATAACCGCCAGCCCGAAGAAGAACATCAGCCCGGGAGACGAGAAGCCCACAAGAAACCGGTGAAGGCCCAGCTGAACAGAGAACAGCACCCAAGACAAAGCTTCACCAGGAGAGAGAATCCAGAGGGGCTCCTCTCCACTGCTCCAAATGCCGCGCCTTCCTGAGTGCCATCAGCTCAACAGCTCTGCCATCAACTGCCAAGACCCCCCCCACCCCCCCCCCACTCTTCAACCAAGTAAACCAACTTCCTTTCATTCTAACAACTTAAGCTGTTCTGTTAACCTGCTATAAGACTTTAGGGTCGTGTTTCCACAAACTGTGCTTGCTTTGCAGAACAGTATTTCCCATTTAAGGTTACTCATTTAAATCCGGTCATTGCATTTTCATAATTACATCGTTTGTTTTATTCCGTTATTTCGTGTTTGTTGTTTGTGTTAGGTGCAGAGATGGGGGACTCGAGTCACATGACTTGACTCGAGTCAGACTCGAGTCACAATTTTCAGGACTTGAGACTTGCTTGATTGAAGTAAGAAAATGACTTGACTTGACTTTGACTTGAGAGTAAGTGACTTGAGACTTGACTTGACTTAAAGTGGAAGACTCGACAATGACTTGAACTTTTAAATATAATTCGTTTAATAAAATAAAATAATTTAATAAAATAATTATGACTCAGCAGCACCATAATTGGCGCCTGCGCCCTTAACGCTGCACAACTCTTAACGTTACCAAGAAGAAGAAGAAGAAGAACGCTGCACAACTCAAACCGCGCCAATTATGGCAGACAATAGTCGAGCTCCTCATATAGTCACGTTTTGGCTATAAAGACTTTGAACTAGACCGTACTAACAAAAAAAGATTTGCCAGATGCAGAGAATGCAACGCGAGAATATCAGACACGACAACCACAACATCAAATTTCATCCGGCACTTCAAAAACCACAAGGAAAGGTAAGAAAGTCAAATTCTTTATAGTCAATTTAATAAAACGATTACTAATTAATTAAATTAATCTTTTCTGTTTGTCATAATTTGGCCTTGGTTGCATGTTTTTTTTTTTATCAGAAATGTGATGATCATCTCATAAATAAAACGCTATAACGTTACCAGTGGCGTAGCCACATTTTAATGTTGAGTGCAACTTGAAATGAAAGGGCTTCTCGATATTACATGTAAACTATAATGTCTATATTAAATGTGCGCATTTTCAAGCGTTTGTATGGACTGACTGCGTGTGGTTAGTTGAATGGCAGCTCGTGTAACGTTATACTGCATGAAAATCTAAAGATGAAAGCGTCGGTGCAATCACTTCTCCTTCAATAACTCGTTCAAAACTTTTTGGTCATACAGACAAGAATAATTTCATCGTTCGAATCGGTTACGTTAAGTGTCTATAATTTTTTTGTGTACACTCACAATAACAACAAAATGTTGTGTGCTGTATAACAATGAAACCAGTTCAAATAGAAAACAAATATATCAGATTATATATTATGTATGAAACGTGTATATTGCGCGTCCACCGCAGAGATGACGATTAAGCTTCATAACTTCATCACTGGGCTATATTAACATACATTATATTTATATTCTGCTGAAATGAAAAAGATCCGTTCATTTTAATTAACGTGATTCATCACTAAATAAGATACATAATATATGTATATAAGTTCATCTTTTCTGTAAAAATTTTTCTGTGCAAAAATAAACATGTATCGAAAATTTAACCTCTGTTTTAGTACTGCAACTTGACTTGACTTGGCTTGAAACTTATCAGGACTCGACTTGACTTGCTTAGGGTGAACCCTTGACTTGACTTGACTTACTTGATTTGTCTTAACTGTGACTTGAGACTTGACTCGAGACTTGATGGTTAACACTTGAAACTTGCTTGGACTTGATCATATGCGACTTGTCCCCATCTCTGGTTAGGTGTAATGTCTGTCTTATGTTAGTTGTAGTGTTAGCTAGGAATAAATGCATGTCTTTTACACAACTTCAGCCTCCGTCATTGAGTACTCACACTAAGTTCCTGCCTCTGTGCGATCTTGCTACACGCTCTGAACCTCAAACTCGCCTGAAACATCGCGAGACTCTCTCTTATCGGCCGTGAGGGGAGCTTCGCTACCAATCGTTTACATTACCTGGTGATGCAGCTCGCTGGACGAGCCTTCTAACCAAGGTTACTAAGCGATACTGGTAATTAGTGAATCCCATTTAAGTCTCACATTAACAGACTCACAGGGATACCGCAATTGAGTTTGGAGGAGCCGACCATTCGGCATAAAGATTGGTTAATAATCAGCATTAAATAATAATTAATTAAACTTTAATTAATTTCAAACATATTGGTGGAGATATTAAAAATTACCTGAGCTAATACTTCCTACATAACTATTGGGAAGCTAAGCATAAGAATCAGTATGAAACATGAAAAAGTTTCTAAAAGTTGCCAATAAATTAATATTGTGATGTGAAATTATTTTTCAGATTGAAGTTATAAAGGGCTCTGGGGTGTTTTGCCAGGCAGAAGCGTGGAGAGCAGCCCGCCTTGCCACCTCTGCTACTGCCATGGTGCGGAATCTGCTGCTGGGCACCCTCGACTTGGAGACTTTGCTGAAAAGCAACCTGAATGGTACAAAACAACATGTTCCTAATCTCTTCTGTCCTTGAAAAAAAAACAAGTCAGTCATATTCCGTGGAATAAATTATGTTTGTGTGCGGGAAAACGTGATGTGTATATAAAAAAACTCTTGCTTTCTCCACCTTCATGTTACCCCCCTTTCATAATAATTTTGAAATATTACTTTAAGGTGGGAAGCCAACCAGAGGGGATGGGGAGCAGCTGGTCGCCCTTGACCAAATTAAAAAGGTAGCCATTATTGGTGAGTAAATGCATAATGTGTTGAGAAGGGAAAACAAAACATTTAAGACTTAAGTTCACCACTTTAACCATAGCCTACTTGTATCAATGTTTATTAGGCATCAATGGAGACTGCATAAGGTAGGGCACCCATTATTGTTACTGTATCTGCTTGGGACCTATAATACTAATTCATCGCTTGCTCACTTCTTAATCCTACCTTTCCTCTTCTAAAGGCACATTTCTGGGGTATTGCACTGTAAGGTGTGTAGTCCTCTATTTTGTAGAACATATAGTGTTGCAAATAACCTCGTGGCACTAATTGTTGTCGTCTGAAGTTTTAATAAATAATTAGGGGTGCACCGATCGATCGGCGCACCGATCGATCGGCCTCGATCACGTTAATTTGAGGGGATCAGAAATCGACCATATTCCCATGAGATCCACCGATCTTAGTTATATGCTTTTAACTCTTTGGGGTCGAGTATGTCGTCGACGACATCGCGTACTTTTCGCGTCTATTTCAGTTTATAAATATCTCGCTGAAATCTTAATGTATAATCATGAAAAAAAACGCTGGCTAAATCCGTAATCTGTCTTCTTTTCAAAACGTCCATTGTCGGAAGTATTAAAGTTTTTTTAATTAGGTTAAATCGGCAAAAAAGTAAACCATGTCATCTTACTTTGTTTTACCTGCATCGGGGGCGTGTAGTACCGCTCTCACCCGAAGATCGCTATTCACATTCTAAATAGCCGCATTAGCGCGTATTCAAATCGCATTCGCATGGTAATTTGATTAACAGCGCAACGGTGAAACGCGATCCAGATACATCCCCTTCAGCGCCATAAAAGGGGGTTGGGGACGTGGCCAGGTGACAATGGCTCATTCATACACATGAAAGTTGCTACATATTCAATGAAAGGAGCCAGAAATAGTTACATGAGTTAGGTTTTTCTTATTTATTTATCCAAATTAATGTTGCATCTACACCATTTAGTCATCTTCATGTAGCCAAGACTTTGGTGATCAGATATCTGGGATCAAAACAAACTGCTAGCATTGCTTACTATGTACTTTTATAATGTTTCTGCAAGTGTTCCAAACTGCATTTTGCAATGTCTATACTTTGATGTCAAATTTCAAACTTAACAAAAATCTGACATATTTACAATATATATTAAAATAAAGATGAGTGTAATGGCAAAACAAATATATAAGAAATAATTTATTTGCCATGAATTAAGTGTGATGAAATGTGTGATCATGCCCCAGTCAGTGAAAGTGTGTTTCCTACCCCTAGGCCCCAGAGGGTTAAATCAGCCTTTTCTCCCATTCCCGAGAGAGGTGCAGTGCAGGCTGCCTCCCTCCCTATTTTTTGGACAAGTGTGTCATAACAGCTATATATATATATTTTTTTTTACAAAATTAGAGAAATTAAAGTCTGGAAGAAAAAATATGATTTTGTAGTTCAAACAGCAATGCTCATTTATATGTTCATTTATATTTGAGGACACTACCTCATGTTTTGTGAGTATTCATATCAATTTACTCAATAAAAATGGAAACATTGAAGTAACTGTCTTTTAGTTATGAAAGAAACAAGATCGGCAAAAAAAAATCGAGATCGGCAGGTAAGGTTGCCTAAGGATCGGTGATCGTTGATCGGCCAGAAAACTGCAATCGGTGCACCCCTATAAATAATCACCCCTCCTTCACCCTTAATCCCCTCTGTCCTGTGTTTGTGCCTTATTTTGTCTATACCGGTAATTGATTTGCTTGATTTTAATGCATATCTTATTGCTCTTCGAGTAAACCTAGCATGGTAGCTCACTGGTGGAATGTGTGTGTGAATGGGTCAATAGGAGGCCATTGTAAAGTATTTTGGGTACTGTTGGGTACAGAAAAATGCTATAAAACCGCAGAGCGGTTGTAATTTCCCTAAACCAAAAAACGCGGAAGTGGCTAAATTGATCTTATACATGAATTTTCTCTGCTTTGGATGCACATTATTGACCGTGTGACTGTTAACAATGCAGTCCCCATGACGAACGTGCATATGAAAGAACAATGCTGCTAATAAAAAAGGGGGGGGGGGGGAGGGTGATGTTTCCAATCAGAATTTCTTTCATATTTAGCAGAATCCAATCAGAATCTTCCAATTGAAGTGTTTACATGACGCTTTTTTTATTATGATCAGCCCTTTATCCAAAATATGTGTCCAATCGCAGCTGTACTGTAAGCACTTTGGGTTCCTGATGAAGCACTATATTAATATTATTGTTGTTATTATACTGTCTTATTATTTTTGTCTTCTCTAGATGCTACATTGAAGAAGTGGCCGGCAGCCACCCGAGGGCAGATAGGCACATCTATCAATTCAAAGCTCACGGAGCTGAGAAGATCCTCAAAATATTTTTTTTTTCTTCCTGTTCAGTTTTTTGTCTTATTTTTGTTCTTGTACTATATTTTTGTTCTTTTACTATGTGATTGTTCTTAAGAAAATAAAAAAATTAAATTTCTACATTTCCTGCCTGCTGTCACTTTCCTTTCAAGATGCAGAAAAACTAATACATGCCTTTATAACTTCTAGATTGGACTACTGTAATGCCCTCCTTTCGGGTTGTCCATCTGGATCCCTACATAAACTTCAGTTAGTACAAAATGCAGCTGCCAGAGTTCTCACAAAAACTAAAAAATTTGATCACATTAGCCCTATCCTGTCCTCCCTGCACTGGCTACCGGTCAAGTTTAGGATTGACTACAAATTATTGCTATTGACCTACAGAACTCTGAATGGCCTTGTACCACAATATCTTAATGATCTTCTGGTCCCTTACAACCCTTCTCGCCTGCTTCGATCACAAGGAGCAGGATATCAATTAGTTCCAAAAGTAGACAGGGCTGCGGCAGGCTGCAGAGCACTCTCTTACAGAGCTCTGCAGCTGTGGAATGGTCTCCCGGCGGATGTGCGGGATTCAGGCACACTCTCGCTTTTCAAGTCTAGATTAAAAACACACTTGTATAGCTTAGCGTATAGGAAACCTAGTTCTGGTTCCAGCTAGTCACTCACTCCCAGTCAGACTAACAGTATGAGGTGATGAGCTGGGTGGGGATCGGTGTCATTGGCTTTGGATAAACTGATGCGTCAGTGCTGTCACTCTAGCTTTACACTAGAGTGCTGATGTTCAGGGAGTCCCCATGCCTGTGTTCCCGCCTGTCTCTCCCTCTTTCTCATGCTGCTATACCCAGATCTGCCGGAGCCTAGACGAATATTGCACTCGATCATTTTGCTTGCACTGCCTCTGGTTTCCTCAACTCTGGCTAAAACACAATTTTTCTTACTTCCTCCCTCACCCCTTCTGGGGTGTGCTCCCTGGAGCACAATGTCATTGAAGAATTTATGCCTCTGCTGCCTGCAAGACAACTACCTCCACCTCCGGCAACTACCCTCCAACCTGCCTGCCCTTGGCTCAATACGATGCCTCGCCATCCTTCCCTGCAGCTGTGCCTCTATTAATCCTGCCATCGTGCATCAAGCACCACGTGCCTGCACCGGTCGGCCGCTGCATTGAGACATATATTTCAACCCCTGTATTAGCTTAGTCATATTATCTTGTTTGCTTGACTCATCTGCCGGCCCCTGGAGGATGGGCTCGCCCTTTGGGTCTGGTTCCTCCCAAGGTTTCTTCCTCTCAGGGAGTTTTTCCTTGTCACCGTTGCCTTTGGCTTACTCAATGGGGGGTCCTTACGAGGCAGAAATGTAAAGCGCATTGAGACAATGTAATGTTGTGATAATGCGCTATATAAATAAAATTGAATTGAATTGAATTGAATTTTGGGCTTTTATTTATGTTGTCTAGCAGCTATGGATTTTAATAATTTTAGTAATATATAGGTGAACATATAGGTGCATATATGCATATATATATATATATATATATATATATATATATGCAAATATGTACCTATATAGGTACATGTATGCACGTATATATGTGCACATATATGTACGCATATATGTGCATATATGTACATATAATATAGGAAAACGGCCAATTTTATATATGTCACATATATTAAAAACCTATATCAAAACCTATATTAAAACATATATGTTTATATAGGTTATTTCCGTGTGGGCAGGCACTAATGACTGCTAGGTCTATGTATCTCTCTAAACTAATAAAAAATAACAAAACCAATCCTAAATTCCTGTTTGAATCTGTATCTAGGTTAACAAAAAATCATTCAATGTTAAACTCACAAGTCCCAGAAGCTCTTAGGAGTGATGCCTTTATTGCATTTTTTAATAATAAAATAATCACGATTAGACATACCATCATGAGCACGCCCACGGCTGCACACAACCACCAATCTTCTGCTAGTGCTAGTGTTATTAGTACTAATGATAACACCTTTGAATGTTTCACTCCTGTAGTGCAGACAGAACTCCTTAAGTTAATTTCCTCTTGCAAACCCACTACTAACCTTGTTGACCCAATACCCACCAATCTACTTAAGGAAATCGCACCACTGATTAGCACTACATTGTTAAACTCATCTCTTAGGCTTGGATATGTTCCTAAATCTTTTAAAATGGCTGTTATTAGACCTATCCTAAAGAAACCAAATCTTGAACCTAGTGACTTAGGAAACTATAGACCCATCTCAAATCTTCCCTTCATTTCTAAAATTCTGGAGAAAGTTGTTGCTCACCAGCTGTCTTCCTTTCTTCAAAATAATAATGCTAACGAGCTATATCAGTCTGGTTTCAGACTCAATCATAGCACAGAAACGGCCTTAGTCAAAGTGATAAACGACTTGCTTATGGCTTCCGACCGTGGCTGTATATCACTATTATTCTTACTGGATCTAACTACAGCATTCGATACTGTAGACCATAATATTCTTTTGGACCGGCTGGAAACATTGATTGGCATTAAAGGGACAGCACTCCTGTGGTTTCGTTCGTATTTAACTGATCGTTACCAGTTTGTCCATGTAAAAAATGAGTCATCCATAGCCACTAAAGTAAGATATGGTGTCCCGCAGGGATCAGTGTTGGGCCCACTACTGTTCAATCTATATATGCTACCACTTGGTAACATTATTAGAAATTACAGTGTTAATTTTCATTGTTATGCTGATGATACACAATTGTATCTATCTGTCAAACCTAGTGACGCATCCCAGATCTCTAGATCTCTAGGGACACTAGTTCTAGCTCTAGCTAGCTTCTCACTCCCAGTTAAACCTATAGTGTGAGGTGTAGAGCTGGGTGGGGATCGGTGCCATTGGTTTTGGATAAACTGAATTGACAGTGCTGTCACTCTAGCTTCACAATTGCTTGTGGGATTGGAGTGCTGACATTTCAGGGACTCCCCATGCCTGCATTCCCACCTGCCTCTCCCTCCTACTTATGCTGCCATAGCCATATCTGCCGGAGCATTGCACTTCAAATTGCACTCATCTAACTTTTAGCACTGCCTATAGTCTCCCTTACTTTGACTAATTGCATTTATTTCCACCACCTTCTCCTGGGGGGTGCTGCCTGGAGCCCTCAATCTATCAAGATGTCCAGCACACCCTGCAACATGTGACGTCGCCACTACCAATGACGACCGTGCATCCAGCTCGCCGTTCTGCCTGTGTCATCTTCCTTGTATGACCCGCTTCCTGCCTTCTGGCTGCCAGGCGATTGGAGGGAGTGGTGGCACCAGCTTGTCATCTCCCCCCTGCTCCCCGTTTGTGTTTCAGATTTAACTGTATTTGACTCTCCCTGCCGGCCCCTGGAGGATGGGCTCCCCCTTTGAGTCTGGTCCCTCCCAAGGTTTCTTCCTTCTAGGGAGTTTTTCTTTGCCACTGTCGCCTATGGCTTACTCACAGGGGGCTTTGGGTGGGGATGCTGTAAAGCGCTTTGGGACAATGTAATGTTGTGATAATGCGCTATACAAAAATAAATTTGTTGTTGTTGTTCTTCTTTAGCTGACTTATCCGTTCTTTATCCGTTGTTGGATGGCAAGGAATTTCCTCATGTTAAATACAGAAAAAACTGAGGTTCTTTTAATCGGTCCTAAGGGTGCTCACAATAAGTTTGTAAACCCCAACCCTAGCGGCCTCCCTACTCAATTTAAAACAGTGGTCAGAAATCTTGGTGTCCTGGTAGACTCCGACCTCTGCTTCAGTGCTCACATAAATAGCATTACCAGTATGGCATTTTACCATCTACGGAACATAGCCAAGCTTCGGAAGATGCTTTCCTTTCAAGATGCAGAAAAACTAATACATGCCTTTATAACTTCCAGATTGGACTACTGTAATGCCCTCTGTTAGGAATGGCTGAGGCCCGAGGCTTCAGGAACCAGGGAAGGCCATGGAGCTCCAAAACATACAAAACTTTATTGTCCTTGCTCACCAAAATTGCAGAAATAGTAATAATAAGTATTAACAATAACAAAAAAAAGAAGTAATCATCAGACAGGCTATACCCTAGCAGACCCTGGATCCATAACAACCCCTTTAGCCCATTCTCCAGGGTTTATATAGATTTTAACCCCTCCCCTTAGGACAACTAATCTAACAATTATCATCCTCAATACAACACATCCCACATACACAATTCTAAAATATACTATCCAAAACCACAATTTTATTCAAATTTATTCATAAAACCAACAAAGGCTAAAATATCAATTTTATTGTAATGTGCAAAAATCCCCTCCCCAACCACTTGGTTTAACCCAACAAATTGTGAACACCCTTCCCCTCCCCAATCAAACAATTGTCATGGTAACACCCAGCTGGACAATCCTGGATTGAATCTATATCTATTTCAAGGTAGAAGGAAAATACCAAAATGTAATTTAGATATCCGCATCATGATCATCACTATGTTTAACTTAATTGGGCAACATTTTATAAACATAACATGCGGTAACTTAAAAATACTGTCATGATCCAATCCGTGACACCCTCCTTTCGGGTTGTCCATCTGGATCCCTACATAAACTTCAGTTAGTACAAAATGCAGCTGCCAGAGTTCTCACAAAAACTAACAAATTTGATCACATTAGCCCTATCCTGTCCAACCTGCACTGGCTACCAGTCAAGTCTAGGATTGACTACAAAATACTGCTATTAACCTACAAAGCTCTGAATGGCCTTGCACCACAATATCTTAATGATCTTCTGGTCCCTTACAACCCTTCTCGCCTGCTTCGATCACAAGGAGCAGGATATCAATTAGTTCCTAAAGTAGACAGGGCTGCGGCAGGCTGCAAAGTATTCTCTTACAGAGCTCCGCAGCTGTGGAATGGTTTCCCGGGGGATGTGTGGGATTCAGGCACACTCTCGCTTTTCAAGTCTAGATTAAAAACGCACTTGTATAGTTTAGCGTATAGGAAACCTAGTTCTGGCTAGTCGCTCACTCCCAGTCAGACTAACAGTATGAGGTGAAGAGCTGGGTGGGGATCGGTGTCATTGGCTTTGGATAAACTGATGCGTCAGGGCTGTCACTCTAGCTTTACACTAGAGTGCTGATGTTCAGGGAGTCCCCATTGCACCCGCCTGTCTCTCCCTCTTTCTCATGCTGCTATAGCCAGATCTGCCGGAGCCTAGATGAATATTGCACTCGATCATTTTGCTTGCATTGCCTCTGGTTTCCTCAACTCTGGCTAATACACTATTTTCTTACTTCCTCCCTCACCCCTTCTGGGGTGTGCTGCCTGGAGAACCATGTCATCGAAGAATTTATGCCTCTGCTGCCTGCAAGACTACTACCTCCACCTCCGGCAACTACCCTCCAACCTGCCTGCCCTTGGCTCATGCGATGCCTCTCCATCCTTCCCTGTGGCTGTGCCACTGTTGATCTTGCCATCATGCATCAAGCACCCCGTGCCTGCAACGGTCGGTCGCTGCATTGAGACTGATATTTCAACCCCTGTATTAGCTTAGTCATATCATCTTCTTTTACTTACTCACTGGGGGGTCCTTACGTGGCAGAAATGTAAGGCGCATTGAGACAATGTAATGTTGTGATAATGCGCTATATAAATAAAATTGCATTGCATTGCATAAAGAGACTGGATGGGCAGAATTTCTCTCCATGTTTAGGCATTTCGGTAAATAATCGGGGGCCTCAGCCCTAAGGTAGAGTTGTAAAATTTGAATATTACAAGCCCAATAATACAATCTACACATGGGCAAGGGTAGACCATGCAGTCTTGCCGGTTTTCTTATTCCAAACAAATTCCAAGACCAAATTGTCAGCTTTACGAAAAATGGCCTGAGGAAGACACACTGGGATGTTTGAAACAAGTAAGAGAGAAGCGGCAGAACATTCATTTTAATGGCGTTAATCCGACCTGTTAGAGAAAGATTCAAAATAAACGAATGTTCACAATCGTCTTGGATCCTAGACAACAGTGGGAGGAAGTTAGCCTTGAGGTGATCATAAAATTTATTTGTAATGGTTTTGCCAAGATAAGTGAAGCTGTCATTAGCAACTTTAAAGGGGAATTTATATAAGGGGTGTCATTTAGCAGCTGTGTTAATGCAAAAGATCTCAC
Source organism: Paramormyrops kingsleyae (assembly GCF_048594095.1). Taxonomy (NCBI): domain Eukaryota; kingdom Metazoa; phylum Chordata; class Actinopteri; order Osteoglossiformes; family Mormyridae; genus Paramormyrops; species Paramormyrops kingsleyae. Next base: position 977,662 of record NC_132809.1, on the reverse strand, counting down.
TTTCACACAAGTTCAGTTTATATCCAGATGCCTGGGCAAATGCCTGAAGAATGGACAGGGCAGCTGGGATCGAAACCTCAATATAGGACAGATTTAGCAGCAGGTCATCTGCATAAAGGGAGACCAAAACGCCTGCACAATTCCTACAAATGCCAACTAGCTCAAAGTACAACAGATAGGAGTTACATGGCAATAGCAAACAATAAAGGCCTTAAGAGACAACCCCTTCGAGTTGAGCAGGAAAGATGAAAAAAAATCAGATTGAATATTATTTGTCTTATTATTTGTCAAGGAATAGAGTATAGTTTAATCCAGGATATAAAGTTTGGTAACACTTTATTTTGAGTGGTGCTTTGTAGATGATAAATAAACTATAAATAATCTGTCAAATGAATATCAGTAACATATCAACAACATATCAGTGAAATGGCAGTAGCCACATATTGATATTAAGTAGGATATATTGTTGATACATAAGAACATAAGAACATAAGAAATTTACAAACGAGAGGAGGCCATTCGGCCCATCAAGCTCGTTTGGGGAGAACTTAGCTAATAGCTCAGAGTTGTTAAAATCTTATCCAGCTCTGATTTAAAGGAACCCATGGTTTTAGCTTCCACTACAATAGCAGGAAGACTATTCCATACTCTGACTACACGCTGTGTAAAGAAGTGCTTCCTCAAATTTGTTTTAAAATGTTCTCCCGCTAATTTCCACTTATGGCCACGAGTTCTAGTATTTAGACTAATATTGAAATAGTCATTTGGCTGAACAGCATCCAGACCCGTTAGAATCTTATAGACCTGAATCATATCCCCCCTTAGTCTCCTTTGCTCAAGGCTGAACAGATTCAGTTCCGCTAACCTCTCCTCGTAAGACATTCCTCTAAGACCAGGAATCATTCTCATAGCTCTTCGTTGCACCTTTTCTAAGGCAGCAATGTCCTTCTTGAGGTGTGGTGACCAAACTTACACTAAGCACATATATCAATCATGTGTTACTGATATTAAGTAGATATTTTGATGATGGCACACTAAGCCGATATAGTGGTGTGTTACATAAGGCTAATATGTTGATATGTCACTTGCATGAAGTAGATGTCTTGATGTGTTACTTACATGAAGTAGATGTCTTGTTGATGTGTTACTTACATGAAGTAGATGTCTTGATGTGTTACTTACATGAAGTAGATGTCTTGTTGATGTGTTACTTGCATGAAGTAGATGTCTTGATGTGTTACTTACATGAAGTAGATGTCTTGTTGATGTGTTACTTACATGAAGTAGATGTCTTGTTGATGTGTTACTTGCATGAAGTAGATGTCTTGATGTGCTACTTACTGTACATGAAGTAGATGTCTTGTTGATGTGTTACATGAAGTAGATATATTGTTGATGTGTTACTTGCATGAAGTAGATGTCTTGTTGATGTGTTACTTACATGAAGTAGATATATTGTTGATGTGTTACTTACATGAAGTAGATATATTGTTGATGTGTTACAATAAGTAGGCGTATTGCTGATGTTATGGACATTAACGATATATGATTTGTATGAAAACACTTAATATATAAAAGCATCTGCTCAGTTATTGATATTCCAAACATGATCAGCAGGGAATCCAAGATATTTCCTACAGATAATTGTCACGTACATGTTAACATAATGAAACACCTGCCAATGGCAAGTTTGTTGAATATCTTGAGATGATTTGTATTATACCTGTTACATGTTCAATAACCTTACTGATTCACATCTCCAAACATAACATTGGACACTCCAAATAAAGTGAAAAACAACTGAATTCAACAAATCATCAGCAGATTTTATTTAAAGGTAAACAAGTTTTGCTTACACCGTTCAAAAAGGTAACAGAAGACATTGCAGGTTTTGCCGTAAACAGTTCAAAAGTGAACTAACTGAAAATAACAGTATAACATTGATGTTGAAAATAACATTGATGCCACCAACTATGCTAACCATGACGAGAGCTTTCCAAAAAGAAAATGTATCCCGGAATGCTGTGGCCCAGTTGGCTCCAATAGCTGAGTTGTATATTGCAGACCAACACCAATTTCAATTGATATCCTTCAAGACAGGGAAACTGTCTTAATTTGCCACCATATGCCAAGAAAAAATAACAGGAGAACTAAAAGAGAAAATCGAAAACATGCAAAGGAATGGTTTGCATCTACCATTCTACCTTAATAAGTGAAGTATATGTTGTGTACTGTTACTGGAGGATGGGCTCCCCCTTTGGGTCTGGTTCCTCCCAAGGTTTCTTCCTCTTAGGGAGTTTTTCCTTGCCACCGTTGCCTTTGGCTTACTCAATGGGGGGTCCTTATGAGGCAGAAATGTAAAGCGCATTGAGACAATGTAATGTTGTGATAATGCGCTATATAAATAAAATTGAATTGAAAAATTGAATTGTTAGTTCACTTTTGAACTGTTTACGGCAAAACCTGCAATGTCTTCTGTTACCTTTTTGATATGTTACTGATATTCAGTTGACAGATTATTTATAGTTTATTTATCATCTACAAAGCACCACTCAAAATAAAGTGTTACCTAAAGTTTTTACCAAATCTAAATTTTTGTAGAGAATAGATCATGTAATCCCACTCCACCGTATTAAATGCTTTCTCATATCAAGGGACAGCAGAACCTCTGGGGTATCTACTGTGGACAAGTTATATTAAAAACTTGCTAAAGATTGGAAAAGGAGTGTCTATTATGGATAAAACCAGTCTAGTCATGAGAAACAACAGTTGGAAGAACTGACTCCAGATGAAGGGCCAGTGCTTTGGACAGGATCTTAGTCCACATTCAATAAGCCTTTAGTGCATGCGAGCAGATCATGGAGTAGTCGCTTTTTTCTGAGTTCCTCTCTGCTGATGTTTTAATTAGAATTTTTTCACCACTAAAGTACCATCAGCTCATTTCAGGGTCCATAATGACTTTCTAAACGCTACATTGTTTTTATTGTTTTGAAGATCCTTTGGTAAATAAGGTCCTTAAGGAAGATTTTTGTCGTATCGTTAACTCATTCTGTATCTGAAAATGGCGTCGAAAAAATCTTCAAAAGTCGTTGCAGCTATGCAGGAGGACGCCAATTCAAGTGACTCTGCTTCACAGGGTAATATGAACATGATACTGGCTGCAATAGGTTCCCAAGGAGATGAGTTGAAGAAGTTAATTGAGGACAAGATGACAGCTCTAAGTGGCCGCTTGGATGCGTTAGACACCATGCTGGCTAACCTGCAGTCAGAACAGGCCGGCGTCAAACAAAAAATTGGGGAAATAGAAGGTGCCCTGAACGGTATGGATTCACGGCTAGGAGAGGTGGAAAAGGTGTGTGATGATTTGCGTGCGGAAAACAAATCTCTCTGGGCTAAACTGAATGATTTGGAGGGTCGCTCTCGCAGGCTGAATCTTAAATTTGTGGGAATAACAGAAGGAGAAGAGCGGGGACGCCCTTCAGTGTTCATTTCGGACTTGATTACAGAACTTTTCGGCCGAGATAACTTCCCCAAACCGGTGAAAATTGATCGTGCACATCGGGCACTGCTACCCAAGCCATCCGAAGGCCAGAGACCTTGCACCATTATCGCACGGATCCACAATGATTGGGACAAGGATTTAATCCTTCGTTTGAGCTGGGAAAAGTTTCCTCTGAATTATAAAGGAAGGCGGATTTACATCTTCCCTGATTATACTCCGGAGGTAGTCGCACGGCGACGTGCCTTTAGCTCAGTCACGAAAGCTCTACGAGAGGCCGGATTGAAATGGTCCTTGCGTTTTCCAGTGAAATTGAGGCTGCATCATAATGGTCGGGAGTTGTCGTTTGAATCTCCAGAAGATGCAAAGAAGTTTGTGGACAATTTGCCGAAGGATTCAGCATAGACTCTACATATGACTTTACTCAGCTTGTTCTGAGTATTTACCTCGATTAACTGAAGTGGACTTAGGAATATTTTGTTTATTTTTCAATGTGGTACGTGATTCAGAGACTATGTGCATGGAGAGGATCAAAAGTCTTTGTTTTTGTTTTTTGTACGCCTAGTAGGTTCTTTCTTGTGTTCTTGCTATTCTGTTGAGGTAAGGTAAGCCTGATCCTATTCTGCACTTTTGGCGTCTCCGAGAAAATGGGGAATACTTGCTGCCATAGTTCCTGGGGCAGCCGTGGGGAGTTCATGGGTTTTTTTTCTTGTTCTTTGTTGCACCAGATAAGGTTTATTTATGCTATGAAAACTACTGACTTTATGTATATGTTTCTGATGACGCTGTATGAGTAGTATTACTACTAATAGTCATAACAATGCCGGAGTGAATATTACATTTGTTAGTTGGAATGTAAGAGGAATGGGGCACCTAATTAAGAGGGGGAAAGTGTTTACACATTTAAAATCGTTGTCGGCTGATATTATTTTCCTTCAGGAAACCCATATTAGACCCAATGAACAATTGCTGCCGAGGGCAAATTGGATTTCACAAGTTTATCAAGCCACTTTCTCCTCCAAGGATAGAGGTGTGGCTATACTTTTTAAAAAATCTATTCCTTTCCGAATGCACTCTGTGGTACCTGATCCGGAGGGAAGATATATTATTGTGTCTGGATTTATTAATAATTTCCCGATTACGTGTGTTAATGTATATGGTCCAAATATAGATGATTTCGAAAATTAATCAGGCTTATTCCAGACACGAACTCAACTAACTTAATAATTGGGGGAGATTTTAATTGCTATTTGGATCCTTATTTGGATCGTCAATCTTCACAAACTCCCCCTTCTATACAGTCTGTAGGTGTTTTAAATAATTTAATAAAATCCATGAACCTTGTAGATATATGGAGATTACTTAATCTGACTGCTCGTGATTATTCTTTTTTTTCTTGTGTTCATAAATCGTATACACATATTGACTACTTTATCATTGACTCGAAACTCATTCAGGGGATTACCTATTCTAGATATCATAATATTCTCATCTCTGATCATTGCTCTATTTCTATGGGTCTGAAAACTTCGCTAAAAGCACAGTGTTGCTGGCGTTTTAATCCTCAATTACTAACAGATAAAAAATTCCAATCTTACATAACCGAATGTTTAGACTAGTTTGTGAAGATCAATGACAAGGGGGATGTTTCAGACTTTTTTTATTTACAGTCTTTGGGAAACCTGCAAGGTAGTGCTAAGGGGCCATATTATTGCATATGAATCCTCGGTGAGGAGGGAGAAGCGCAGGCGTTTGCCTGAGATAGAATCTATATTGCCGTCTTTAGAACAATTATTTCGTGCATCTAAATCTCAGACTGACCTTAACGCTATTCTTAAGTTGAAATATATTGAATATAACTCTATTTTGAATGATCAGGTTTCTAACTTGTTAATTAAACTTAAACAGAAACAGTTTGAACTGGGAGATAAGGCAGATAGGCTTCTGGCCAGGCAATTAAGAGATGTGCAGGCTAGTAGGGCGATACATCAAATTAAGTCTCAGAATGGAACTCTGTTAACTCATCCTAAAGAAATTAATAATCGTTTTGCTGAATTTTATGAACATCTTTATTCTTCCAATTGTTTAGAGCTGAATGAGACAGGGTGCCAATTTCTTGATGCGGTACACTTTCCTAAACTTAATGAAAATGCTAGAGAGGACTTAGAGGAACTGATCTCTCTTTGTGAAATTTTAGAGGCGATAAATTCCTTCTCAAATGGGAAAGCCACAGGCCCTGATGGGTTCAGTGTGGAGTTTTATAAGGCTAATGCAAATGTAATTGCCCCCTTGATGTTTAGAATGATAAATCATTCGATAGAGAAGGAAAAATTTACAGATTCTTTGTATGAGGCACATATATGCGTTCTGAAGAAAACAGACAGAGATATTACAGAGCCCTCTAGTTATAGGCCTATAAGTCTTCTTAACTTCGATCAAAAAGTGATTGCCAAGATTTTGGCTACTCGTTTGAATAAACATGTGGCTTCTTTAATTCATTCAGATCAAACGGCCTTTATCCCAGGAAGATTTTCATTTTTTAATTCACGTCATCTGTTAAATATTTTGTACAATAATAAGAATAAGAATTCTAGGGCAGCTGTTCTTTCTATAGACACTGAAAAGGCTTTAGATTGAATTGAATTTAGTTATATGTTTTCTGTGTTAGATCGATTTGGTTTCGGTGAGAATTTTAAACTATTGATAAAAATGCTCTATTCTTCCCCTAAATCTGCAATACTTACTAATTCGGAAAGGTCTGCTTTTTTTTCCTCTTCAGCGTGGCACACGACAGGGATAATGTTTAAGCCCATTGTTATTTGATCCAGCTCTAGAATCTCTAGCTATACTGTACATCTTCATAAGGCGTTGGGGTAGAAGCTGTTTCTGAACCGGGTTGTGCGTGTGAGCATAGTCCTGTAGCGCTTTCCAGATGGCAGCAGTGTAAAGAATGTGTGTGCAGGGTGTGCTACATCTGAGATGATGTTCTTCACTCTGCGTCTGCACCGGGTGAGGTGAATCTCCTCCAGAGTTGGGATCTGGGTGCCAATGATGCGCTGGGCTGTCTTAATGATGCGCTGGAGGGTCTTTCTGTGTTCTGAGGTGCAGTTGAACATAAGAACATAAGAACATAAGAACATAAGAACATAAGAAATTTACAAACGAGAGGAGGCCATTCGGCCCATCAAGCTCGTTTGGGGAGAACTTAGCTAATATCTCAGAGTTGTTAAAATCTTATCTAGCTCTGATTTAAAGGAACCCATGGTTTTAGCTTCCACTACAATAGCAGGAAGACTATTCCATACTCTGACTACACGCTGTGTAAAGAAGTGCTTCCTCAAATTTGTTTTAAAATGTTCTCCCGCTAATTTCCACTTATGGCCACGAGTTCTAGTATTTAGACTAATATTGAAATAGTCATTTGGCTGAACAGCATCCAGACCCGTTAGAATCTTATAGACCTGAATCATATCCCCCCTTAGTCTCCTTTGCTCAAGGCTGAACAGATTCAGTTCCGCTAACCTCTCCTCGTAAGACATTCCTCTAAGACCAGGAATCATTCTCGTAGCTCTTCGTTGCACCTTTTCTAAGGCAGCAATGTCCTTCTTGAGGTATGGTGACCAAACCTGCACACAGTATTCTAGGTGGGGTCTTACCAAGGAATTATATAAGTGTAACATCACCTCCCTTGACTTAAACTCCACACATCTAGAGATATAACCCAACATTCTGTTCGCCTTTTTTATTGCTTCCCCACATTGGCGAGAGTGGGACATGGAAGCATCAACATACATACCGAGATCTTTCTCGTAATCAGCTACCTTTATTTCAGTGGAACCCATAAAATATCTGTACTGTATATTTCTGCTCCCTGCATGGATTACCTTACATTTATCTGTGTTAAATTTCATCTGCCAAGTATCAGCCCATTCGCTAATTAAATCCAGATCCCGTTGAAGCCTCTCTGCTGCTTGATTAGTATCTGCTACCCCGCCCACCTTAGTGTCGTCTGCAAATTTAACCAGTTTACTGTATGTATTCGTGTCAATATCATTAATGTAAATTAGGAACAATAGTGGTCCTAAAATTGAACCCTGCGGTACCCCACTATAAACGGAGGCCCACTGTGACATAGTGCCTCTAATAACTACTCGCTGCTTCCTATCAGTTAGCCAGTTTTTGATCCAAGCTGCCACAGTTCCTAAAATTCCTGCAGCTTTAAGCTTTAACAAGAGCCGTTTGTGGGGGACAACATCAAAGGCTTTCTGGAAATCTAAGTAAATCACATCATAGGCCTTTTTGTGATCAATTTCACTTGTAGCTTCCTCAAAGAACTCAAGCAGATTCGTTAAGCAGGATCTACCTCTCCTAAATCCATGTTGGCTATCCTTTATAATGTTATTTGCATCTAGGTAATCTACCATTTTCACTTGAATTATAGCTTCCATTATTTTTCCAGTAATGCTAGTTAAACTGATTGGCCTATAGTTTGCTGGATTACTTCTATCCCCTTTTTTGAATATGGGTGTTATATTAGCATGCTTCCAATCTGATGGTACCACACCCGCAGATAACGATTTCTGGAATATTAAAGTCAAAGGTTGGCTAATAATATCCCTCATCTCTTTCAAGACTAAAGGTAAGATGCCATCAGGCCCCTGCGATTTATTTATTTTGAGTTTAGCTAGGCTTAGTATCACATCAACCTCAGTTATACATATATTGGTCATAGACGATGCAGTATTCGTATTAATTGGTGGTAAATTACTTGTGTTCTCTATTGTGAACACCCTTGAAAAATAATCATTAAACTCGTTTACCATATCAATTTCGTTATCAATTATAAGGCCCTTACTATCCTGCAAATTAGTGATTTCAGCTTTTAGTGCTCTCTTAGAGTTAAAATATTGGAAGAAACCTTTACTGTCATGCTTAGCCTCCAATGCAATTTTTCTTTCTACATCCCTCTTTGATAGCCTAATGTCATTTTTTAACTCTGCCTGTAGAACATAAGGAATTTACAAACGAGAGGAGGCCATTCGGCCCATCAAGCTCGTTTGGGGAGAACTTAGCTAATATCTCAGAGTTGTTAAAATCTTATCTAGCTCTGATTTAAAGGAACCCATGGTTTTAGCTTCCACTACAATAGCAGGAAGACTATTCCATACTCTGACTACACGCTGTGTAAAGAAGTGCTTCCTCAAATTTGTTTTAAAATGTTCTCCCGCTAATTTCCACTTATGGCCACGAGTTCTAGTATTTAGACTAATATTGAAATAGTCATTTGGCTGAACAGCATCCAGACCCGTTAGAATATTATAGACCTGAATCATATCCCCCCTTAGTCTCCTTTGCTCAAGGCTGAACAGATTCAGTTCCGCTAACCTCTCCTCGTAAGACATTCCTCTAAGACCAGGAATCATTCTCGTAGCTCTTCGTTGCACCTTTTCTAAGGCAGCAATGTCCTTCTTGAGGTATGGTGACCAAACCTGCACACAGTATTCTAGGTGGGGTCTTACCAAGGAATTATATAAGTGTAACATCACCTCCCTTGACTTAAACTCCACACATCTAGAGATATAACCCAACATTCTGTTCGCATTTTTTATTGCTTCCCCACATTGGCGAGAGTGGGACATGGAAGCATCAACATACATACCGAGATCTTTCTCGTAATCAGCTACCTTTATTTCAGTGGAACCCATAAAATATCTGTACTGTATATTTCTGCTCCCTGCATGGATTACCTTACATTTATCTGTGTTAAATTTCATCTGCCAAGTATCAGCCCATTCGCTAATTAAATCCAGATCCCGTTGAAGCCTCTCTGCTGCTTGATTAGTATCTGCTACCCCACCCACCTTAGTGTCGTCTGCAAATTTAACCAGTTTACTGTATGTATTCGTGTCAATATCATTAATGTAAATTAGGAACAATAGTGGTCCTAAAATTGAACCCTGCGGTACCCCACTATAAACGGAGGCCCACTGTGACATAGTGCCTCTAATAACTACTTGCTGCTTCCTATCAGTTAGCCAGTTTTTGATCCAAGCTGCCACAGTTCCTAAAATTCCTGCAGCTTTAAGCTTTAACAAGAGCCGTTTGTGGGGGACAACATCAAAGGCTTTCTGGAAATCTAAGTAAATCACATCATAGGCCTTTTTGTGATCAATTTCACTTGTAGCTTCCTCAAAGAACTCAAGCAGATTCGTTAAGCAGGATCTACCTCTCCTAAATCCATGTTGGCTATCCTTTATAATGTTATTTGCATCTAGGTAATCTACCATTTTCACTTGAATTATAGCTTCCATTATTTTTCCAGTAATGCTAGTTAAACTGATTGGCCTATAGTTTGCTGCAGTTGAGGTACCATGCTGTAATGCAATATGTGATGACTGGCTCTATGGTGCACCTATAGAAATTGATGAGCAGTTTCTGGGGTAATTGAGCCTTCCTCAGTGTCCTCAGGAAGTATAGCCTCTGAAGCCCCTTCTTAGCCATTGCTGCCATGTTAATAGTCCATGACAGGTCCTGGCTGATGTAGACGCCTAAGAATTTGAAGCTCTGGACTACCTCTACCGCCTCTCCTCCAATGCTGATGGGGTGGTGGCCACCGTGTCCCCCCCTCCTGAAGTCTAAGATCAGCTCCTTAGTCTTCCTAGAGTTCAGGGCGAGATTGTTGTCGTGGTTCCAACACTCCAGGTTACCCACCTCTTCCCTGTAGGCAGTCTCGTTGTTGTCGGAGATGAGACCAATCACAGTTGTGTCATCTGCAAACTTAACAATGATATTAGAATCATGTATAGTGGTGGCTTGATGGTTAGGGTAGCGCACTTGTAATTGAAAGATTGCAGGTTCGAATCCCCCACCAGCAAGTCACCACTGAGGTATCCTGAGCAAGGTACCATCCCCAAGCACTGCTCCCCGGGCACTGAATTAGCTGCCCCCTGCTATGTCACAAAAGTCACATATGGGTCAAATGCAGAGGTCACATTTCATTGTTGCGCACTGTGTGTGCTGTGGTGGGTTGACAATGACCACTGATCACTAAATAAAAAAATAAAATAAATATAGGTTTGCAGTCATGTGTGAAAAGGGAATAGAGGAGGGGACTGAGCACGCATCCTTGCAGTGCACCAGTGCTGAGGGTTATGGATTTGGAGAGGTGTTTGCCTATGCGCACAGTCTGCGGTCTATTACTAAGAAAGTCCAAGAGCCATTTGCATAGGTGGGTGCTCAGACCAAGATTGCTGAGTTTAACAGACAGCTTGGTTGGGGGGATGGTGTTAAAGGCTGAGCTGTAGTCAATAAAGAGCATTCGCACGTAGCTGTTAGGTCGCTCCAGGTGTGACAGGGCAGTGTGAAGGGCAAAAGTGATGGCATGTTCAGTTGATCTGTTACTCCTGTAAGCAAATTGGTGTTGGTCTAGATCAGCACTTCTCAAAGTCTACATTCAAAGGTCCAAATCTGAATTTTCATCAATGACAAAGGTCCGGAACTATTGGTAATTACAAAACTTGTTTTTAATAAACATGTATAACAAATCAACATTCATTTTATGAAAAAATAAGGTGCCTTTTGCATTCAAAATACAATAACAAGTGCAAAAGTGGCAAAATAATTAATTTAAGTGTCTGGATTTTTCTTAACAAAACACCACAAAAGTAACATGGTGCAAAATACAGAGCAGTCTAATGTGAGAAATGGCACTGTCTGTCTCCCATCAGCTGCCGAAACCGTGGCACAAAAGGTGTGGTTGCTAGTGTAGTAGAAAATTACCACCAAGCATGATGTCTGATGGTTACTAAGGAAGTTAGGCTGCAAAATAAGGTTGCTATGCTCGAAGAAACAGATGCAAGAGACTGGGGAGGGGTTTTAGACCTTACCCATGTTAAGCTAGACAAGAGATGAATTTTTATTCTATATATGGTAAATATAAGATGCTTGTGCTAGACGAAAAGCTTGTCCTGAGCATAGAATGTGCAAAAGCAGACATGGGTCTTCCGGTTGTGGTTGCAGAGAAAGGTCATTTGTCTGTCAATATAAAATGAAAGCAACTGCGTCTGCTATTTGGAGAACTTCTCAGAACTGTCTGTGGAGAGTCTCCCCGAGCTCGCATAGAAAGATATCTCAATAAATGAAACCAAGCTAAACCATTGGACTCATCTGTTGCTTCCTACCTCCAAATTTCCATAACACTAGACGGAGACACTGGCCTAAATGTTCATTAGTCAAGCTGCTGCGGTGTGAGTTCTTTACAGCATTCATTGCTGAGAATGCAGACTCACACCGATATGTTGACCCAAACATGGTAAGAACACAGATGGCTACTTTCTGTAGATTGGGGAAATTTTCAGCTGTGACCATTTTAGTCCAAAAGGTAACAGTGTCACAGTCCACTTCCTGCAAAGCCACATTTTCCTGTAAGTCAATGAGTTCAGTCTGCAGAGATGCCATGCTTGCCCACGGGAAGATGCTCTTGATTTCTTTTGAAAATTCCTCAATATTCTTGACTAGGAATGGAGATGGAATGCAGAGCAGCACTTGTCTGCCTACATTGAAGCCCTCAAAGCGCATCCTGAAATTTTCAGCTAGCTTCTCCAAAAAGGAAAGATGGTGACGATGGTGATTGCCATTAGTCTGCTGGAGAAGAGTTGGAAAGTGGATATGTGGCCCTATGATGTCACTCTTAAATATCTCCAGCCGCCTTTCAAAGGAGCGTACTACTGTCATCAGATCACACACTGTGTTGCCTTGGCCCTGGAGCTTCAGATTTAGTTCATTTAGATGAGATGTTATGTCCACTAAAAAGGCCACAACCTCCATGGTGTCATTATCCCTCAGAAAATCCAAGTAATGGCTGGCTTTGACATTCTTCTGCTGGGACAAAAACATCTCCAAATCTTTCCTGATGGCCCAAAACCTTTCCAAGACTCTTCCCTTACTCAGCCACCTAACATTGTTATGGAGGAGTAAGTCGTCATAAGCAGCATTTACCTGATAAGAGAAAGAAAAAATATATACAAATAAATAAATACATGACCTTTTTGTGTTGCAGAAATATTCATAAAGTGAACACAAACACCTTTGTAAATTCTGTAAATGTAAATGGTTAAAGTCTGTTGTAAGTAGATTTTGATGCCAACCTTTAATAGTTCAAAATGCATATAATTACATTTTATTCACAATTAAAAATGATTAAATAAATAAAAAACATTTGTGGAATAAGGGTTAACTTATCATCAGTCAGTGGGGAGATTTTCAGCATTTCCTGCATTAATTATGCCTTAGTTACACATTGATTAAAATTGTTAAAGATGTAAATGCTTTTGCTCTGAAGCAATATTTTTTTATTGGGCCAGTCTCTGACTCTCTCTCTCTCTCTCTGTGAGTGAGTGTGTGTGTGTGTGTGTGTGTGTGTGTTTGTGCGTGCGTGTTTGTGCGTGCGTGTGATGAACACTTAATAAACCCCTATTGACCCACACACACAAAAATACAGTAGAAGTAAAAAGTCAAATAAATTCTCACCTCAGTCAGGAATGCCCGCAGAAGACGGTGCTGAAGGGCAGAGGATGCTCTCAGGTAGTTCACAAGCTTCATAATAGTTTTCATGACGTCTGAATATTCTTTTCCAAGGCTAGCACACAGCACCGACTGGTGTATTATACAGTGGTACGTCAGCAGGTCGGAGTGCTGCTCTTTCAGACGTTGAACAGCTCCCTTCTCCTTCCCTATCATGGCTGGAGCACCATCAGTAGTGATGGACACAATATGCTTGACATCAATTCCCCGTTCATTAAGCAGCTGCATGATAGCTTCATATATGTCCTCTCCTCTAGTGTGACAGAGTGGAGTAAGGCCCAGTATGTCTTCACAGAATGTCCCCTTTGCCTTGCTGAAATATCTGACAAACACACATAGCCGGGCTTGGTCTGTGCTATCTGTTGACTCATCCACCGCAAGTGAAAGGCAGGGTGCATCTTTGATATCGTCAGTTAACTGCTTTACTAAGTCATCAGCAAGTACCTCTGTCCTCCGAGTTGAAGTGTGATTGGACAGTGGAATTTTCTTTCATTTCTCTGACATCTCCTGTCTCTCCTTTCCCTCAAACAAAGCATCTGCTATCTCCACTAAACACTCCTTAACTATCTCTGCATCAGTGAATGGCTTCTTGTTTTTGCCTAGTACCCAGGCCACTCGGAAAGATGCTTCTGTAGCTCTCTCTTGCTGTGTCACAGCTCTCACAAGCAACTTATTTGTTGATTCATATGAAGACTTTAGCTGTCGAAGTTTTGCTGTCCGTACCTCTGTATTTTGTGGATATTGCCGTTCAAAATGACCGTGTTTTTTTTCATAATGCCGTTTGACATTTCCACTCTTCACAACTCCAACTGTCTCGTTACAAATCAAACAGAATGGCTTCGTGCTGGATTGGGGCAAAATGAACGCATACCTCTCTGTCCAATCATCTTTGAAAACTCTATTTTCTTCGTCAACTTTTTTTTTCCTAGACAATGACGTCCTCCACACCCATTCAAACGCTTACTGTGGTGAAGTGTCGCGTTGCGCGGCTCGCGCCCGATTACGTTAAAAGTATACACTCACTGGATGTCATGGCAACTGAATCACGGAGGAAAACTTTAAATATCTCGCCTTCGCTTTAATTTCGGACCATCTCCAAAAAGACACAAAACACTAAACAAATGATTCTGACATGCGTTTATCAAAGTAGGAAATCCAGATTTTTAATCCCTTAAATTACTGCTGTTGAAATACGAAATGGTGGCGGGTCCGGATTGAATTCCCTCCGGGTCCGGATCCGGACCGGAGTCCGGACTTTGAGAAGTGCTGGTCTAGATTGTGGGGGATGTTGTTTTTGATGTGTGCTAGGATTAGACGCTCGAAGCACTTCATCACAATAGGGGTGAGCGCCACTGGACGATAGTCGTTCAAGGACCTGATAGTCATCTGTTTCGGGACAGGGATGATGGTGGAGGATTTGAAGCAGGTGGGGACTGCAGCCTGTTTCAAAGAGATGTTGAACAAACTGGTGAAGACTGCAGTCAGTTGCAGTGTTTCAGAACCCGTCCAGGGATACCATCGGGTCCGGGCGCTTTATGGGGGTTGATGTGGCTGAGAGCTCGCCTCACCTCATGTGCACTGAGCACTAGGACATGCGTTGAGTCCTCCCGAAATAAAGTGTGTTGATGGTTAGAGTCCTTGTCAAACCGTGCAAATAACTGGTTTAGATCATCAGGGAATCAGGGACAGTAGAATCTACTGAGCATGATGGAAGGATGTTATTGCTCTTGAAGTCTGTGATTGATTTGATGCCTTGCCACATGCGTCTGGGGTCAGAGTCATCAAAGTGTTCCTCGCTCCTCGCCTTGTAAGAACACTTTGCTTCTCTAATGCCTCTCTTTAGGTTAGCCTTGGCTGTTGAGTAGGCCACCGGATCACTTGTGTGGAATGCATCATCACGCCGTTTTAGCAGATTCTGAACTTCCCTGTTCATCCATGGCTTGCGGTTGGGAAATGTGCGGATGTTCTTATAAGTGGTGACATTATCCACACAAAAATTTATGTAGTCCAGAACAGAAGAGGCGTAGTCATCCAAGTCTATACGATTGTCCCGGGTGGAGTACTGTTTAAACAGATCCCAGTCTGTGTTTTCAAAACAGTCCTGCAGACTTGTGATAGCACCTTCGGGCCAGACTCTTATCGTTTGTATTGTAGGCTTTGTCCTGGTAATGAGGGGTTTGTACGACGGGGTCAGCAATATGGAAATGTGATCACAGTGGCCGAGGTGGGGGGAAGGGGTCGCTCTGTATGCATCTGAAATGTTGCAGTAAACGTGATCCAGCGAATTATTTCCCAGGGCTACCAACTCTCACGCATCTGGCGTGACACTCACGCAAGAAATCTTACGCCAAATTTATATTATTACATTATAAACCTAAAATTAGCTGCATCAAAAGTGTTGGGGGTAGTTTGCAAACCCTACAGACTATTTACAAGGTAATAAAACTGTCATATAGGTGTAAATGCGTGTGCGGACTTGTCTGAAATCAAAAATCTCACGCCAGCCGGCTGACCAAAGTTGACAGCCCTGATTTCCTCTGGTTGGAAAGTCTACAAACTGGTAGAATTTTGGCACTGCTTGTTTGAGGTTGGCATGATTGCAGCTGAGTTGGGGATGTTAGCATTAACTGGAGCACAACTGTTCCATTTCTGCGACGAAATCCTTAATCTCAGCTCATCGATCTTATTAAGTATAGACTGTGTGTTCGCGACAAACAGGCTGGGTAGTGGTAGTTTGTTCGGGGGGTTCTTGAGCCTAGTTTGAATGCCGGCTCTCTTACCCCGCTTCTGCTTTCTGTCCCGTCTCCGCCGATGTCGTCTTATTGTTCGGGAGGTGATCCAGGTAGGCACTGATGTTCTGAGTATCTCCACCGGTACAGTATGTTTGGAGGTTGAAGTGGAATAAAGCCTTCCAGTCCGAAGTTCAGAATTTCTTCTGGACTGTACACAATACAGTGTCTAACTAACTGTAGGGACTGACTTACTTTAGCTAAAGATACACTAAGAATGACATAAAGAAGGAAAAAGTGGCATCTGCGTGGAGAGCTCCAAGCCGCAGCCGCACCAGGCGCCGCCATCTTGAATAATAATAGCTCCTTAGCCACTATTCTTTTCTCTAAAACTGCATCGTTGAAAAAGTCACAATGTAAAAACTTTGTTGTGCTCAACTCCATTAGAATTCTGAATCAAATTAAGACTGCTTTGAATATTACATGTTCCTCAGTACACCTGCCTATCTGTGATAATAATAATTTTTTGCCTGGTAAGTCAGACAAGATATTCTCACTGTGGAGAGGCAAAGGACTGGCCACAGTTAAGGACTTTCATATAGATGGAAAATTTGCCACTTTTGAACATTTATATAAACTTTTCGATCTTTCCCACTCACAATTTTTTCGATATCTACAGGTGCGTCATTTTATTAAAAATGATTTTATTGAGTTTCAGGAACTACCGCAAGATCATGATTTGTATAAGGTTTTGGGACAATCTCCCATGGCCAAACATTTGGTGACACAGATCGTTTTTGTGTTTGTCTCCCATTTTGCAGTGTCTTCAGATCACCTTTAAACAGCTTGGGAAAATGATACTGGACTCAGTATCTCAAAGGAGATTTGGGAGGAGGGATTGAAAAGAATCCATTCCTGCTCTATTCATGCAAGATTACAACTTATACAGTTTAAAGTGATGCATAGGTTACATTACACTAAATCTAAACTCAATAAAATTTACCCTTCAGTTCCCCCACTATGTGATAGATGTAGGAGCTCGGATGCTCATACTTTTTGGTTCTGTTCTGAGATTTCTGAGTTTTGGAAGAATATTTTTCAGTGGTTTTCAAGTGTCCTTGCAGAAGATATCAGTCCAGATATTGAATTGGCTTTATTTGGATGTTCCGACCATACATTAGGTTTGACACATTCTCAGCAATTGTCTCTTATGTTTGGTATGGTGGTTGCTAAAAGGGTGATTTTGATGAATTGGAAATCCGCTTTACCACCCACTTTTCATAGATGGATGGCTGAAATGGTTGCTGCTCTCAAGCTTGAAAAGATTCGATTTTCAAAGATTGCCGCTTTAAAAAATTTGATAAAATTTGGGGCCCCTTCCTCACCTATCTTTTTAAAAGTTGAAATGTATGCTATTTGTTTATTCCACTCCAGGTTTAATATTTTGTTTAAGTTTGTAGCTTTGTCTTAGGTGTGTATTTTTTAATGTATCTGGTGCTCGTTCCAGTAAATGTTGTTGTGTTTTTTTTTTTATTATTAGTATTTTATTTTAATTAATTAATTTATTTTTATATTTATTTTTTTATTATTATTATTTTTTTATATATACATATACTGTTTGTGGATTCTGGTTTATTTTGTATTTTCAGAAAAATTGTTTGAAAATCTGTTATAAATAAAGTTTAAAAACAAAAAAAAGCCTTTAGGGTGAAAGGAGGTGTAAGAATGAGGATCTTTCCCCTTTTTTAGTGTAAGAGAAATATTAGCTTGGGCAAGAGTTTCAGGTTGTCGAACATGTCTAATAGGAGAGAGGACAACTGGGGCCATAACTTTTTATAGAACTCTGAAGGAAAGCCATCGGGTCCGGGACACTAACCGAAGCTGCCGCCATGGTGGTCAGTTCAGTTACAGTGATAGTGATAGTGATAGTGACATCTAAATCATTCACAGCCACGAATTCCTGTGAAGGTATGGCTAAATCCCTAAAGAAACTATTGAAGTCTAGACAGCAAATGAGAGGAGTAAAGAGAGACGTAAAAATGCTTGAACGCATTATTAATTTCTAGAGGATCTGCTCGTAATAATGAGACCTTGTTTGCATCAGTAGTTCAGCAGTGTGTTGAGACACTAGATATTCATACTCGGCTTGTATGTTTAGGTGCTCCTTGTAAACATCGGAAGATGAGGAGAAACATATCGATTGTCAAGATCTGCTTCACGCTGTGTTAAATATGCCATCTTCTCCTTCCACAGCTCTCTATCATTGCTTACATATAAGATAATCTGCCCTCTAATATCATCCTGCAAGGTTTCCAGCAATATGGAAACAGATACACCTGGAGATTTATTTAAAGAAAGAAAATTGTCAATTTGTTGTGAAATAAAATCAACAAAGTCTCCGTCAGTGTTTAACCGTCAAGGACGCCATATTCTAACAAAATTTTCAAGGAGACTGGAGCATGATCTGAGAAAGCTATTTTATCATAGCTGCTCAGATATTGAGCAAGAAGTCTGTTATCAACTAAGAAATAGTCAATTTGGGTAAACGTGTGATGAATCTGAGAGAAAAAAACAATACTCTTTTTGAGTGGGTTTATAGAATTGCAAAAACACCTGACACAGTTAATTCTTTGGGAAAAGAATTGATCGTTTCGACAGTTTGAAGGCAGAGCTATCTTGGGGGATGGATGATCTAATACCGGATTAAAGCAACATTAAAATCACCCCCCAAGATATGATATTTAGAGGTATCAGGTACCAGTGAGAACAGGCACTTAAAGAAAGTATCCTCATCCCAATTAGGAGCACACACGTTAGCAAAGAGTACAGGCGTAATGAACAATAAACCAGTAATTATGACAGATCTTCCATTTGGATCGGGAATCCACATCAGATTGAACAAAGGGAATAGATTTATGCAATTGATTTATTACACCCCTCGCTCTACAGCAGAAACAATGTAGAATGATAGGTCTGACCTGCCCATCCACACCTCAGTTTAGATTGGTCTGACGGTTTAGAATGAGTTTCTTGGAAGAGCATTGCAGTATTTTACCATGTTTGGTAGAATTATTAAGGCTGTTATAGTTAAAACTAAGCAATTTACAATATTATCCCCCACACCTCCCTGGTGAGTCCCAGGTTAATCATTGCTAAGGCTGTACTCCTAACTGAAGTCTGCGATGAAAATTCGGGTTGACGACTGTGGTGCAATATGTTAGACTGACTGAAATAAAACAGAGAAAACGTAAAATAAAGAAGTAAGGAAAATAGAGGTTAAAATGCACGGTAATTTCTTGTCATATTGGCGCAAATGCACATAAAATATGTACTCATTCACGCTCTTACAACCGATTGCTGCATGTATCACTTTTAAAGGTGAATGCGTACTTGCGAACCAGTTATGTCCATCACTGTGTACATAGCTAACAGAAAGTCAAAACGCATTGCTGTGCTCTAGAACTTGTGAAGTAACTTGTGTGCCTGCTAGCGGCATTCCAGTTCATTTCAAAAGGCATGCACAGGCAGTGCCATCTTGTGGTTTGTCATATATGGAAGCCTCCATAAGCCAAAAATCAGCTAAAAATCAGTCTTCCTAAGGACAAAATTAATTGGTATCAGCTAAATGTATGAGTTTTTATAGCCACCAAGCTTGTGTAAACGGGTGAACAAACGGGTGAACTTGACGCTACATATTATATGTCACAGCAGCTGGTCCCATTTTTATCTTTTGAGTGCATATCTAAAAAAGTCTCTTTGAGTTTATGTTCGGTACCTTATTTTAAGACAAAGCGGGAAATTCACGCATCATGATAATTAATTTAAGAAAGCAGTATTGTGCCTCGATCATTGTGCATGTATTTAGACTTCATGGTCAACTGTGGTGGAAGATTATTTCCTTTAAATATTATGCCTCAGCCCCTTTTGCCTGAACAAAATAAAGCTTCCTACGGTCCTGAACACTCGCTGTACAATTTGTTTTTATGAAACTTTCTTTAACATTTAAAAGAAACGTAGAACTTTCTGCATTTGAGCTACATGGCACGTCTTCGACATTCCCTGGCAAAATGGCCGCTACGCACAAGTTGTGACGTAATACGCACGTAGCATAATACAACTAATAAGCCAATTTCTACATACGTACCATTACATTATTGTCAAGCAGACAGTTAGAATAGTTTCCATAGAAACAACGTAAACATTCTTTACTGTTTGAAGCTCAACAAACTCTTCGAGTGAAAATGGCGCAGAGGTGAGCAGTTTGTTAGCTCTCCAAAATTTCTTTTTAATCTTCAAATTATGTTATGCTACTTTGATTATTTACTCTTTTATACCATATTAACATAGTACATGTCAATAATACATTAAAATTATTGCACATTTTAATGTCACTAAAACTTGTGGTCTTTATTTTTATTGGGGATGTTCTTATACTGAAGTGATGACAGACAGTTATTTGGTTAGTAAATCCTTCTCAAACAATGTCGCACAGAATAAAAATAAAATACTCTTAGTTTCACCAGTGTTAACACAGTTCTTGGTAGCATTCATCTGGGTTTTCGCTTGTTGTGGAGCGCTGTTGTTTCCTATTTGAAGTTATAATTTGGTGTCATTTACTGTTTATTGTGCATATGGTGTATTGGGTCATTCCATGTCAAATCGTCACAGTTTTGAACCTCATTGTCATGGATTTTAATGAAACTTGGCATGCAGATTTGGTCACATGAGTAACTCTTGGATCAATATTGAGGGAGATTTAAGCGAACAAAGTTTTAACTTTTTTTGGGGGGACTATGACTTTGACTGGCTATATTTACCTTAATACACAGAAAAATGGTCCTCATATTGTTTTGAAGCTATTGTCCAGCTCTATCATGTGCCTTCCCCGTATGAATAAAATTCAATAAGAAAAAAACCTATACTTCAAAATTGATCAATTTTTTAAATAAAGCTAGCTAATAATATCATGAACATATCCAGAAAATTTGGTCTTTGGTTTTTAAGTCGTTGCTGAGATATCTTGATGTAAAGGTAGCGTCACACAGTTTCATATCACTAATGGGCCTTTTTAATGGCAGCCAAACTGTCAGTAGCCCTAGAAAGGGCTACTTGGGAAAATAAGGAGATATCAGAAAGGGGTAAATTTGAGGGGAATGCCTCTGATGGTGAGATGGAGGGGGCAGAGGCTGGTATGGATGTAATGCATATGGTAAATGGAGGTGAGGAGAATGGATGTGAGGTGGGAGTGAATGTGGAGGAGGTTAAGGGAGAAGGAGAGAAAAGAGAGGGAATGTTTTGGGATATACTTTGTCACAAGGAGGCAGATCATTGCTGGAAACCATTCAGGAAGAAAGATGTGAAGAAGAAGAAGAAGAAACTGATGTGATGTTTCAGGAGACACAAGACACTGAGGATGCCCAGTTGGAAAGATGGCGTCCATGTGGCTGGTGTAAGGTGGGGTAGGAGGCTTCTGAACCATGTGTTGGGCTTTAGGGCACTTGTGTATAGTGCTTGTTTGTTACAAATGAAATAATTAATAATTAAGCTTATAAACTGAACATAATATATTTTACAGGTACATGTTTATATCACTATCTACGTGTAAAGGAAGCAGACACAGGAAAAATGTGCTGAAGACCCTTGAAATGATATTTATTCCTGATGTGAAATTGCTGTTTTTGTTTTAGATTCCAAAGTTAACCTTTTATTTAATTTATCCCTTTTTCCCAAATAAAACGATGCATTTAGTTATAATATATATTATTTTGATTTGGGGTCAGAAGTTCCAAAATCACCAGGTAAGTTAATTGATTTTATGTGTTTTAACTCCTAGACAGATGTAAATGATAAGCTCTATTTTTAAATAATTTATTGTCTTTTTTTTTTTTTTTTATTAAAAATAGGATCCCTCATGGACCAAGACTTCAAGGGCATTTGTACAATTCACCTGTAACTGGATCTGCAGTCTTTTTCTCCCCACACCCTCTGCCTGTTCCCTTCTTCTCTTTCTGTCTTCACTCCAGGAGAGCTCCTCAGACATCTCCAGCCTGTAATTCCTGGGAAATGTCACCCTTAGAGGCGTAGCCCATTCTCAGGATCTCATATGTCACCATTCATCACAGTCACAATCCCTGCAAACATCTGGATAAAAGCAAGAGCCCGTTTTTTGAAACTTACATATTACCTGACTGTATCTGACACTCTTTACCATTTTATTCTTTTAAGCTTCATTATGTTTAATTACATTTAGTATGGATTAAGGCACAGGCGGCCCAGAGGACATAACCCTGGAGGACATGGAGTGGGACCCTCCAGTTCTTCCCCTATGTCCCAGTCCGTGGTGTCAGCCCCGTGACCAGAGTTTCCCCAGCCGAGGAGGCTATCGCCGCAACAACGGCAGGATCAACGGAAAACTGGTCGGGGGCTCGGCTCCAGGAGGAAAAATCGGGGGTATGCTACCCAGACTTACCGCCTGATCCCGGCTCGGTCCAACTTGTTGAATTTATCTGATAGTTCTCTCGATTCCAAAGACATGATTCTTGTCTGTCCATTACGCATATCCAAAGTTAACACATTTTGTGTTTGTCGAGTTCGAAGGGTTAACTCATTTAATATTTATCTTACATGACTCATTGTCGTTATGGACAGTAAGCACTTTATGTAAGTTATCCATTGCTCCTTTTCGTTATGCTATACAGCCGCGTTATACATGTGGAGACTTATATGCACACACATTTTTCACATTCCACTACTTTCACACATTTTACTGTCATCGTATTTCACTTCTGATGCCACATTTATTTATTTATTTATTTGTTTATTTGTAACTTGGTAACCGCACACTGAATCTTTTTTTTTTTTTAACCCTATTTAGGAAGGCTTCAGCTACCCTATTTTTTGTCTGAGCCCCCTGAAAAAAAAAATCAAAATTTATTTTATTTGTTCTGTAAAAGTGCCAACCCTACTAGAGGCTGAGCACCCCCAGGGGTCGAATCCTATGATAGCCCCCGTCCCCACCTTCTCTCTCAGGAGCTGGAGACCTGCCTGAGTTTTGATCCACCTTCCGTCAGAGATATCGGCGACGTGATGAGGCGTTTGAGCCAGATTACAGATTCGTAATTCAGAGCCGGCACGCATTATGAAGCCTGTGAGATATTTATAAGGTGTCAGAAGCCCTCGTCTGCTGATGTTTCTCATCTAAATAACTAACTGATCTACACCAGTGCTGCCTATTTCACGCATAAATTTCACACATACATTTACATTTCTGCATGTGGGAGTTATGTTTAAAAGGTATCGGAACACCACAGTATGATGGAGTGCTATTTTAACAAAAATCGGTCAGCGCACGGTACTTATACAGCAGTGTCCAGTGGAGCCATGCCGAGGTTGTGAGTTCAAGCCTCACCTGGAACACTTACTTTAAATAATTTGTCCCTGTGACTAATATGCTGTTGGTTTAGTTGCATTTCATAGACAAACAGCAGCTATTTGGCAGAGGGGTTTGTCAGTGGTAGTTTAAATGAAATGCCTTTAATCAAAAGGTCATGGGTTTGAATCCCATGGCTGATTTTGCTGTTGGGCCCTTAACCACCAATTTCTCCTGTCTGACCCTACGTTCTCAAAAAACGTGTCCCTTTGGCTAATAGTATGGGCTAAATAAACAAACTATAAACATTTCACTAGAAGCCAAAACGGACTGAGAGGCTGATTGGAGGAATGCAAATGTGTGAAATTTGGGAAGATCTGATCTGTGAAAGCGATAAGCAGTAAGCAAACTGCGGAGGTAATTGTAATTAAAAATACATAAAGCAAATGTTGAGAGACATGGGGAAGGCAGTTTATCTGCTGGATAATTAGAGCGGGGGCTAAGCCTTCAGAAGCAGCCATGAATAATGCAGCGAGATGCTAATGGCCTTTAATGGATGGTAACTTCAGACCCCCCCAATCCCACTTTAGAGCTGCTGTTAGACAAGGCACACGTGGCAAGTTTGGGGACATATTCACGCTGAGCCGGCAGATTAGCATTGGGGGGCAGGTGTAGCTCAGCATTCTGTGCCTTCCATCTGAAGGGTGTTGGTTCAAATCCCAGGCCGAGCAGAGTATCTTCACCTTTAGGTCCCTGAGCGAGGCCTTTAAGACCTTATTGCTCCAGGAACTGTCTGATTCTGCTTTCTCAACAATGTACACTGCTTTTGATAAAAATGTCATCTTATTGTTAAAAGAAATAAAACAAATAGTAAGTGATTATTAAGACATTGGAAACTGAGCGGCGTGTATGATCACATTCATATCTGTTTTACAGTTGCTGATTCCCCTCAAAAATGGAGGATGGACAGTGCCGGAATGTAGATGATATTGCGGAATTGATCGCTGCAAAAGTGAGATAGTGTCCACCTCCCTGTTCTGCATCAGTAAATCAAGATGCCATGTTTATAGGCCATGTTAACGACCGTGAGGTCGCCCTCTCTTCACCAGTGAGCTCCTCGCGGGATCTGGGAGCGGCGAGATAAGGTGGGAACGCCAAAAGAGAGGGAACAGACCCCCCCTTCAGCTGTGCGGGCCGTTAATAACTCAGAATGCTCTGCTCATAGCAGCAGCTTGTTGCTATGCAGGCCGCTGTCCCTCGTGTCCAGTCCGCTGATGGATGACCTGTTTCCCGAGCGCTAACCTCCTCCCCAGTTTCTCCACCCCCCCACCGGATGCTTTATGATTACTTGCTCCCCGACCACCTATTACCCACAGCAATGCTCCAGCCATCGCCCGTGGCAACGCGCTACCCATCGCTTGTGGCAACACACCACCTCGGTGAGGGGTCCCTCCCCCTGCCTCGCTTTCTTTATTTAACAGGTGGTCTGTGCAATGCGGAGAGACCACGTGCTGATTCCTATCAGCATGAAGCGTGCTGATGTTCGTTACCCATCAGCCTTTGCTGCAAGGTCAGGATGCATACCAAGGAGCAGAAAAAGGAACCGTGACAGAGCGACTGATTCAGCAGGAGCGTGAGGGCATCCCTGCACGCTCACGGGGGAGGAGGGGGCTTGTTCTCAGAGAACTTCCTGTTTCCTCTCCAGCTGCTCTGCTTTTCCAAGGCCACAATAATGTTTCTGTAAGGTCAGGACAAACCGATTAGATTGAAAGTCACATTTTTTTTGCCTATTTAATTAAATCCACCGCAGCAGAGGTGCACCTTTAGTAATTATTAACCTCTTCAGCAGAATTCCTTAGACTTGATTGAAAATGTGAATGTTTTCCAGGTCAGGGAAAACACTGGCATAAGTGCTTCCTGTATCAAGGGAAACGTTACATTAAAAGCATCACGTAAGTTCATGAAAATTAACAGTGCAAACTTCTAGGCGAAACAAAATCAGATTGTACGTGAGATCATTTGGACCGGCAAGCCCAGAAGACACATTTCAGTTAATCAGAGATGAATTGCAGCTTTTTAATGCCCTGTCTTTTGAGCCAAGTAGGTATTGATCTGAAGAACCCCCAGCTCAGATTTAACCTTCTGCACATTACAGCCTGAAGCAGACCTTATTTTAGCTCTTTACCTCAGGCCTCGTACCTTTAATCATCCTCTGATGTTAGTGAGACGTTCCTGCCATGTAGATGTAATTGAAATGGGCTATAATTGCAGACCATAAATGAATGAATGTTTCAGTAGTGCTTGGCCATCCCGACCACTGTGGTCGGTAAATGCCCAGGGCGCTGTATGCCCAGGGCGCTGCATGCCCAGGGAGCATGCACATGTGCTCCTGCACCATCTCTGCCGGTGGACCTCGTGGCGCAATGGTAGCGCGTCTGACTCCAGATCAGAAGGTTGCGTGTTCGAATCATGTCGGGGTCATAACGAGCTTGTTAATATTGCTATTCCACAGCGATATTGGCATATGACTCAGTGGGTTGGCACTTGGTTTCTGTGAGTGGAATGTTGCAAATCCTGTGATCAGTAGAATGATTGAAAATGAAGTACCACCCACCATGGGACTAACCAGCTACATTCTCCATTGCGGCCTCTAAGCTCTACCTCTTCTGGGAGAGCGACTCATGATGTTCCTGTGAATAAAACAACTGGTTATATTATCTTTTACAATAGTTACGTTACTATGAGAGGTCACCTGACATGTGCCTTTGGGGTCCATTTGACCCCAGGGTAGGCGTGAGAGATACGTGCATAAAATGAAATTATCAAATAATTCATCATTGTAGATTATAAATGTGAACAGATGCATTTTCAGCCTAGTTTTGAAAGTGCTAAGACATTCAGTAGCTGTTAGGTTTTCTGGGAGTGTTTTCCAGAGTTTGCGACCATATTGATTAAAAGTTGCCGAGATATAAAAATGTAATATTCTCATCAAAATCACATGCACAGCAAAAAATGTAGGCAGTAACTATATACTGCTCTTCCAAAAAAACAACCTTTAGGTTCAAAACGACATTCATCGAGAAAAAAAAAATTATCCTCCTTGTATCTACAGGAATACTTTATCTGCATAATAAAATAGTATAAATAATTTATGACAAAACAAAAAGCTTTTGAATTTACTGTACATGATTTTTAGCAAAATCAGAAATGTCAGTGTGGTAAGATCATGTACTTTATATGGTCAGTCAGTCAGTCAGTTCTGTCTTTCAACAACAGGGGGCAGTAGAGGTGCACCGTTCCCGGAAGCACTGCAATACCGGGTCGATGTGTGGAGCGGATGGAGCAAGCCCCACTTCCAGCTCCCTGTTCCAAAAATCCATTTAATATGTGGTCCCCTCCATGGGGGACGTATCAGATATTAAACTGATAAGAACAGATTTTTTTTTTTTCCCAATACTTTATTAAACAGTTCTGCACAAACACATTAAAACATATAATAAAAACTGCACATAAAATTGGCACTATTAACAAAGGAATTAAACTAAGACTAAGATGTTCAGGAATCGTCACAATATAAAAGGCTGAAATTTTCCCATATTATATAAGAGAATGCCAATACAATAAGACACTAATAAAACATTTTAAAATAGTACTAAACAAAATATCGGCAGAACCATTCTCCATAAAATAAGCACAAAAAGACAATAAAAGCAGCCAATACATTTACATAATGTTAAAATCTTATTAAACGGACTTCCAGTTTGGCTGCAGACCAAGATGGCGGGTTGAGCACTTAGCTCTCGCAAGTCGGCATTATATTTCCCCCCGTGTAACTATTTCTGTTTAAAAAAAAAAAGAAAAAGTGATTTTCCTTTTTTTGATATGTCGGGGGGAAGGAAAGGCAGAGGCAAAGGGGCGCAAAGTACAACGAATAACTATCCACACCGTGCAGGGCTAGACGAGGAGGACGACATGCGGGGAGAGGAGGACCGGCAACATGGAGGCGAATCCATCCATCCATCCATCATCTGCCGCTTGTCCGGGGTTCGCGTCGCGGGGGTAGCAGCTTCAGTAGAGGCACCCAGACCTCCCTCTCCCCAGCTAACCCCACCAGCTCCTCGGGGGGGACACCGAGGCGTTCCCAGGCCAGCCGAGAGATATAATCCCTCCAGCGAGTCCTGGGCCTGCCCCGAGGCCTCCTCCCTGTAGGACATGCACGGAAAACCTCTCCGGGTAGCCGCCCAGGAGGCATCCGCACCAGATGTCCAAACCACCTCAACTGGCTCCTTTCGACTTGAAGAAGCAGCGGTTCTACTCTGAGGCCCTCCCGGATATCCAAACTTCTCACCCTATCCCTAAGGGAGAGCCCAGACACCCTGCGGAGAAACCTCATTTCGGCCGCTTGTATTCGCGATCTCGTTCTTTCGGTCATTACCCATAGCTCATGACCATAGGTGAGGGTAGGGACAAAGATGGACCAAAAGATCGAGAGCTTGGCTTTTTGGCTCAGTTCTTTCTTAGCCACGACGGACCGGTTAAGCGCCTGCAGAACTGCAGACGCCGCTCCGATCCGTCTATCCAGCTCCCGATCTCGCCTACCCTCACTCGAGAACAAGACCCCGAGATACTTAAACTCCTCCACTTGAGGCAGTACTCGTCTTCCCCAACCCGAAGAGGGCAAACCACCCGTTTCCGGCTGAGAACCATGGTCTCGGACTTGGAGGTGCTAATACTCATCCCTGCTGCTTCGCACTCGGCTGCGAACCGCCCCAGTGCCTGCTGGAGATCCCCAGCAGATGAAGCCAGCAGGACGACATCATCTGCAAAAAGCAGCGAGGCAATCCTGAGGTCACCAAACTGGACACCCTCGACGCCTTGGCTGCGCCTAGAAATCCTGTCCATAAATATAATAAACAGGACCGATGACAAAGGGCAGCCCTGGCGGAGCCCAACACGCACCTGGAACACGTCCGACTTATTGCCGGCAGTGTGGACCAAGCTTCTGCTCCGTTCGTACAGGGACCGGATCGCCCACAACAGTGGACCCCGGACCCCATACTCTCGAAGCACCCCCCACAGAGCACCTCGGGGAACCCGGTCGTAAGCCTTTTCCAAATCCACAAAACACATGTAGACTGGATAGGCAAACTCCCAGGCCCCCTCCAGTACCCTTGCAAGGGTATAAAGCTGGTCCAGCGTTCCACGACCAGGACGAAAACCACATTGTTCCTCCTGAATCTGAGATTCGACTATCGATCTCACCCTCCTCTCCAGTACCCCGGAATAGACTTTCCCAGGGAGGCTGAGAAGTGTGATCCCCCTGTAGTTGGAACACACCCTCCGGTCCCCTTTCTTAAATAAGGGGACCACCACCCCGGTCTGCCAATCCAGCGGCACTGTCCCTGACCTCCACGCACTGTTGAGAAGGCGTGTCAGCCACGACAGCCCCACAACATCTAGAGCCTTCAGGTACTCCGGGCGGATCTCGTCCACCCCCGGGGCCCGGCCACTACGGAGTTGTTTAACCACTCCGGCCACCTCAGCCTCAGTGATGGGCAAGCCCCCCCAAGCACCCTCGGGCTCTGTGCCCTCAGATGTCTCAAAGGCAGTATGCGTAGATGTATCTGAGGCAGGGTTGAGGAGGTCCTCAAAGTATTCCTTCCACCTCCGGATGATGTCCCCAGGTGAGGTCAACAGCCCCCCCCCCCCCCACTATAAATAGTAGGAACCAGGAGCTGCTTCCCCCTCCTGATACTCCGTATGGTTTGCCAGAACCTATTTGAGGCCGACCGAAAGTCACTTTCCATGGCCTCACCGAACTCCTCCCACGCCCGGGTTTTTGCTTCTGCGACCGCCCGAGCCGCGTTCCGCCTGGCCCGCCGGTACCCGTCAGCTAATAATTCCCGGTAAGCCTCCTTCTTCAGCTTCACGGGCCCCCTCACCTCTGGTGTCCACCATCGGGTACGGGGGTTACCGCCACGACAGGCACCGACTACCCTGCAGCCACAGCTCCGTACGGCCGCTTCCACAATGGAGGTCCGGAACCGTGTCCATTCGGACTCAATGTCCCCTACCTCCCCCGGCATGCAGTCGGAATTCTGCCGGAGGCACGAGTTAAAGCTCCAGGGAACAGGAGCCTCTGCTAGACGTTCCCAGCAGACCCTCACTATGCGCTTGGGCCTACCAGGTCTGACCGGCTTCCTCCCCCGCCACCTGAGCCAACTCATCACCAGGTGGTGATCAGTTGACAGCTCTGCCCCTCTCCTTACCCGAGTGTCCATGACAGAGGGCCGCAGATCAGTTGATATGATTATAAAATCGATCATCGACCTGTAGCCCCGGGCATGTTCGTACCATGTCCACTTATGGACACCCTTATGCTCGAACATGGTGTTCGTTATGGACAAACCATGCATTGCACAGAAGTCCAATGACAGAACACCACTCGGATTCAGATCAGGGAGGCCGTTCCTCCCAATCACCCCCTTCCAGGTCACACTGTCATTGCCCACGTGAGCGTTGAAGTCCCCCAGCAAAACGATGGAATCCCCCCGCGGCACGCCAAATAGCATACCGCTAAGGGAATCGAAGAAGGCCGGGTACTCCGAACTGACATTCGGCACATAAGCGCAGATGACAGTTAGAGACCTATCCCCGACCCGAAGACGCAGGGAAACAGCCCTCTCGTTCACCGGGGTAAACTCCGATGTTAATGCACCGAGCTGTGGGGCCACCAATAGCCCCACCCCAGCCCGGCGTCGCTCACCCGCCGCAACTCCAGAGTAAAAGAGCGTCCAGCCCCTCTCCAGGAGATTGGTTCCAGAACCCAAGCTATGCGTTGAGGTGAGCCCGACTATATCTAGTCGATACCTCTCAACCTCACGCACAAGCTCAGGCTCCTTCCCCACCAGAGAGGTGACATTCCATGTCCCGAAAGCCAGTTTTGTCAGCCGGGGATCGGACCGCCAGGGCCTCCCTTGGCCGCCACCCGATCCACAATGCACCGAACCCCTGACATTCCCCTTCTGGGTGGTGGGCCCACCTGGGGACAGTCCCGCGTGCCTCTTTCGGGCTGTGCCCGGCCGGGCCCCACGGGCCAAGGCCCGGCCACCAGGCGCTTGCCAACGGGCCCCTCCCCCAGGCCTGGCTCCAGGGTGGGGCCCCGGTGACCCTAGTCCGGGTGAGGGAAACGGGACTTTAGTTTTTAACTTTTTCATAGGGTTCTTTTGGATTGCTCTTTGTCTGGCCCCTCCCCTGGGACCTTTTTGCCTTGGGAGACCCTACCAGGGGCTATTGCCCCCGACAACCTAGCCCCCAGGTTCACGGAGGCACGCAAACCCCTCCACCACGATAAGGTGGCAATCCAAGGAGGAGTGGAGGCGAATCAACATCGCAAAATGTGTTCACGGGGCTTGAAACTATTAGCAAGCAGATCAGCGAACTGAAGTCGGAACTTAAAGAAGATTTAAAAATATTCAAAGACGAAATTAAACATGATATGAGAGAAGAGTTCCTTGAGTTTAAGCAAAAGTTAACCAGCAACTAGCAACAAACATGCTAGCTATGCAAGAACACAGTAAGAAAATCAACGAGATGGAGTCGCGGATCGATGACACTGAAACATGGAGTGCGGAAGCCAACGTCGCCCTTCAACAGGCTATAAAAGATCAGCAGAAACTAGAAGACAGACTGAACGATATTGAGTCGAGGGCTCGACGAAACAATATCAGGATCCATGGTGTACCAGAGAACGCGGAACAATGCTCGGTGAAGGAATTTGTCGAAAAAGTGCTTCGCTCCGAATTTGAGCTCGGCGACGTGGACTTGCAAATACAACGCGCACACACAGAGCCCTGGCACCTAGACCGGGTCCAAACTCGCGTCCGAGGTCCATTATAGTAAATTTCCAGCAGTATAGCACCAAGGAGATGGTTATCCAAAAAGCCTGGCGGAAGAAAATCATGATGGAAGAGAAACCGCTGTATTTCGACCATGACTATACAGCCACCGTTCTTCATCAACGTAAGGCGTACACCAATATTAAAAAGACTCTCAAAGAAAAGGGCATCCGATTTCAGACACCTTTCAATCGGATACGCATCTACTGGGAGGGCGGTGTGCAGGTGTACGGCAATGCCTGGGAGGCAGCACAGGAGCTGCGTCAGCGGGGATACAGATTGGTGGTGCCCGAGAGGCCGCCCGGTAAGAGCCACCTGTTGAATCGTCTCCAGCGGGCTACATTGTGGCAGCGAGTGGGATCATCCATAAGTGTGGACACTGCCAGAAGAGCTAAAGAACGGATACGGGAATTTGAACATGGACACAGCAGCGTTTAAAAACCTATGCTGAGGTGCCCCTTTATATAAAGATGTTTAGTTTATGTGCGCCGGCTGGCGGGATGCTGGGGTCAGCTGTGCCATCGGTCACACGTAAGTGAATTGCGATACTGTCTGTAGCGGACTCATTGTGGAGGGGGCCCTTTCCTGGAGAGAGGTTCTCCCCCTCCTCAGCTGAAAACTGGAGAATGCTCTTCAGACTTATACTTCTCTGTTATAATGCTCGTTCTAAGCAGTTCTTGGTTTGTTACTGTGTTGCAGTTTATTTTATTTAAGGTTAACCTGTGGAAACATAGTGATGTAAGAATGACTCGTTTTGATGATGGTACAGTTTACTGAGGTTAGGCTAATGTCCTTAAACGTGAACGGTTTGGGTAGCCCGATTAAAAGGTCAAAAGTAATGTCCAAATTTAAAAAAGAGAAAGCAGATATTATTTTTATGCAAGAAACTCATCTTTCCCAACAAGAGCATGAGAAATTAAAAAGATTTGGTTTTAAAAATACTTACTACAACTCATATGAGCATACGCATAGAAGGGGGATTGCTATTCTTGTCGCTAATAAATTTAAATTTGAATCAAAGAAAATAAAAGAAATAAAAGAAAAGGATGGGAGATACCTCATTGTTAAGGGTAAAATTGAAGAAGAGATAGTAACATTAGTAAATGTGTATGCCCCACCTGATACTAGTAAACTGTTCTTCAAATCATTAATGGATGTAATTGTACTGGAGGCAGAGGGTATCTGTATATGTGGTGGAGATTTCAATGTGGTATTAAACCATCATTTAGACATAACAGCAAAAGAAATTTAAGCAAAATATCAAAATTGATTAACATAGCCTGGGATGATATAGGTTACTGCGATGTCTGGAAACATATGAATCCATCTCTTAAAAACTACACTCACTACTCAGCTCCTCATCGTACGTACTCTAGGATTGATTATTTTTTTATGTCAAAAAATGACTGTTATAGGGTGAGAGATTGTAGCATTGGAGTAGCTGATGTCTCTGACCACAGTGCTCTGTACCTGACAGTTCAAATAGAAGGAAGGAAGAGAAAGACAGGTTGGAGGCTGAATGTGGGTTTATTAAATAGCAAAGCAATTGTAGAACAGATAGAATTGAATATCAAAGAATATATGTTGATAAATGATAATGGAGAGGTAGACCCATCTATATTGTGGGATTCATTGAAGGCTGTGATGCGTGGGAATTTGATTGCACACTATAAAAGAAAGAGAATTAAGGAGTATAATACCCTGACATTAGATTTATGAAATGTGGAGCAACAACATAAAATCAACAGGGACCCAGATCTACTAATGCGTATGCAGCAAATAAGGAAACAGATTAACGACCTGTTAGAACAAGATGTTGAGAAGAAGGCTCGATTCTATAAGCAGACATACTACGAATCCGGCCCTAAAGCAGCCAAATTACTTGCCCAACGCCTACGTAAACAGCAAGTTGAGAGCACTATTCATAGGTTACAAGACCCACAAACAAATAATTTGATTCATCATCCACAGAAAATAGAGGCAATTTTTCTAAACTACTATAAACAACTGTATGCGGATACCTCTGACTCTAAGATTGAAGCGACAAGAAATTTTCTTAATGAACTGGATTTACCAAGTATAGGCAAAATACAAAACGATTTCATTACAGCAGACTTTACACTAGAGGAAATAAATAGTGTGATTGGGAGTTTAAAAACATCGATCTAAAACTCCAGGTAGCGACGGCTTTCCTGCTGAATGGTATAAAACCTTTAAAGAACAACTAGCCCCACTCCTGTCAAAAACATTTAACTGGATTAAAAAAGAGTGTAAACTTCCACCTTCATGGAATGAGGCAATCATCTCAGTACTTCCAAAGGAGGGTAAGGATAGGGAATTTAGCTGCAATTATAGGCCTATCTCAATTCTTAATGTAGATTATAAGATGTTTACAGCAATTATAGCAAAAAGACTAGAGACTATCCTTCCTGAATTAATAGACAAGGACCAGACTGGATTTATAAAAAGCCGTCAAGCACATGATAATATTAGGAGGACACTACATCTGATAGATAAAATAGAAAGGGAAAGTAACACGGCAGTTTTACTAAGCCTTGATGCCGAAAAGGCCTTCGATCGGGTCAATTGGGAATTTCTTTATCAAACTTTGGATAGATTCGGCTTCAATAAACATTTTGTAAATATAATTAGATCTCTTTACCAACAACCAACAGCCAAAATAAAGATTAATGGGTCAGTATCTCCAGCGTTTAGTTTACAAAGAGGAACTAGAGAGGGGTGTTGCCTCAGTCCCACTTTATTTGCTGTTTATATTGAACCCCTGGCCCAGGCAATCCGTCAACTTGAACAAATTCAAGGCGTTACAATAGGACATAAAGATCATTTAATTAGTCTATTTGCGGATGATGTTTTGATCTGTTTAACAGATCCTGAGGCTTCCCTCCCCGCACTAATGGAAATCCTTGATGAATTTACCTTCCTTGCTGGTTATAAATTAAATATTACGAAGACACAACTTTTGTCATTTAATTACAAACCTTCTGAGGATATCAGACATAGATACAATTTAAGATGGGACATGGGAGAAATAAAATATTTAGGGGTGATTATTACAAAAAACCTGAGTAGCTTGTATGGTGCAAACTATAAGTTGATCAACCAAAGCATTATAAGCGATGTGGAACGGTGGTCTACCTACCCATTAGCTTTTGCCAGTAAGATCAACGTCATCAAAACGAACATATTACCTAGATTGCTATACCTATTTCAAGCTTTGCCAGTAGAGATAACTAGACACCAGTTTACAATCTGGGATAAACTTATTTCCAGGTTTATTTGGGATGGAAAGAAGCCCAGAATAAGATACACAACACTCCAGTTAACCAAACATGAAGGAGGATTGGCCCTGCCGAATCTTAGATATTACTTTTATGCAGCTCAGTTCCGTCCCCTTTTTCTTTGGTGTAACAATAATTATTTTGCTAGATGGAAGGAAATTGAGACAAATATGGTGGGTTATCAGCAGGGCTGTGGAGTCGGTAGATAAATGCTCCGACTCCTCAGTTTCTAAATCTTCCGACTCCGACTCCCCGACTCCTCTGTATGTATATACTATGCTAATGTATTTTCTACATCCATTGAAGGAAAGGAAGGCAACATACATGTCATTTCACCACAGAACTACTGGCTAGGAGGCCAACACTCTAATATAATGCCAGATTAAAGACAAACACAATGAAAACAAGGATTTTGCCACCGACCGATGTGCATGTACAATCTCGGCAATTGATTGGCGGCCGCAGATTGCGGGTGTCCACATGGACGGGCAGATCCAGCTTGCCGAAAATCTCGACCACGGCCCCCATCCAAAGTAATGTGATGCCTCTGTCTGCTGCAGTGGCTGTCTCCTCTGTCAGCCAGCCGGAAATTTAGTGCATTGTGTCACTCACCGGCCAGCTGAACAGCAGAACGAGCCTCTGCTGGAGACAGGTAGGGAGATCTGTGTTCTCGGCTCCTTCGGCCCCCTTCACTAGCGCATAGCGAAGGGGAGCCGACGGAGCTGAGAACACACCAGATGATTTTTCAGGCGTTTGACGCGTGATGACTCGTTGAACGGCCGAAAAATCGGCAGTGCATCTGTAAATGTATGGGGGGCTTTAGGCTAGGTTCACAGTTCCCTGTAACAGTGGAACACGACACAATGGAAAGCGGTGCCGCACCTTACCTGTGCATTACATCCCATATAGTGACGCATACAGTCAATGAAAAGCATGCTTCATGGTTACTTGACATGTTCGTTTTGTGGTAACATTATGCACTGCATGCATTGGGCTTTATTCTTACAGCAGAGAAGTAGTTCATTATGACTGTTTGTGAATTGGGACATTTCAACTTACTTTTTTAATTCCCATTTAAATTTAGTAGGAGTCGGAGTCGGTTAACTTTTTGCCGACTCCGACTCCAGGTACCCAAAATTGTCTCCGACTCCTCGACTCCGACTCCGACTCCGACTCCACAGCCCTGGTTATCAGATTCAGTCAGTTCTTGGAGAAAATGAAATCCCCTTAGTAGTCAAAAGTCAATTGGATTCAATAACCTCTGGAGCAGTGGAGTTTTGGTTCGAATTTGCTAGACAATTTAAATTGAGCAAAGACCAAAAGGTACTTAGATGGATAGCCTTTGATACTCAATTTAAACCAGGTGAAAGTGATGCCATATTTAAGCAATGGGTAACAAAAGGCATTAGAGCAATATGTACAGTAGTGGAAAATGGGGATTTACTGACTTTCCAAACACTCAAAGAAAAATTTTCTCTTACTAATCGGGACTTATTTAGGTATATAAAATTCAGAGATTACTTTATCAGGGAAATAAAAATGGAAACTTCATACGAAATTAATCCAGTTGTGAAGATTATGATGAATGCATACAAATGAAATAGTAAATGTGTAAAAATTATCTCCGAGTTCTACGTAAGTATTATGGAAAGTAAGGCCAATTCAACACTATACCTTAAATCAAGGTGGGAAAAAGAATTAAATGTAGAAATTCTACCAGATGAATGGTTTGATATGTGTGAAATTCAACATTCCTCCACAAGCTCGCAACAACTGAGGGTATTCAATTGGAAGAATTTAGTACGTTTTTTTATTACTCCAATAATCAGCAGTAAAGCTTCTTCTGCACACCAACAATGTTGGAGGCAATGTGGCTGCTTAGAAGCACACCATACACACATTTTTTGGAGATGTGAAAAACTGAAGCCATTTTGGAAAAATGTACATTCAACCCTAACAAAGGTACTTGAATATGAGATCCCATTTTCATGCATTGTCTTGTACTTGGGTCATATTTCACTGGTTACACTTCAAGAGGACCGATATCTGGTAAAAACACTCCTTACAGCAGCAAGGAAAACCATAACCAGAAGCTGGTATAAGCCTGTTCCACCTAAAGAGCAACAATGGCTTGACGTAATTCAGGAAATAAGGATGATGGAACATATGACAGGTGTGTTGCGTTTGAAGGTGGACTTGTATGCCAAAAGATGGCAAAAATGGAATCTCTACTTTGACAAATCATAAGGGCACTGGCTCTCAGTCTGTCCTGGCCTAAGTTTTAGGTATATATGTCAACTGTGCCTATTCTTTTTATACCCAACTGTCCCTCCTTTTTGTATGCACCATGTTTTTACTTTTTCTACAGTATTCTCACCACAGGCTCTTTTTTTTTGTTATTTGCTTGTTATTGAAATGGCATGTCATATCTGACGCAAATTTGCCTTTTCTGCTAATTGGAAAATTGCACTTGATTGTAAACAGTTGAGACGTACTAAGAATGCAATAAAAATTAAAGTGAAAAAAAAAACATCTTATTAAACACATCTGGCCATTTATACAATTAAAATGTTCAATTCAATTCAATTTTATTTATATAGCGCATTATCACAACATTACATTGTCTCAATGCGCTTTACATTTCTGCCTCGTAAGGACCCCCCATTGAGTAAGCCAAAGGCAACGGTGGCAAGGAAAAACTCCCTAAGAGGAAGAAACCTTGGGAGGAACCAGACGCAA
Source organism: Paramormyrops kingsleyae (assembly GCF_048594095.1). Taxonomy (NCBI): domain Eukaryota; kingdom Metazoa; phylum Chordata; class Actinopteri; order Osteoglossiformes; family Mormyridae; genus Paramormyrops; species Paramormyrops kingsleyae. The sequence goes on along the minus strand of NC_132809.1, from coordinate 940,547 downwards.
AGGGGGAGCCCATCCTCCAGGGGCCGGCAGATGAGTCAAACAAACAAGATGAAATGACTAAGCTAATACAGGGGTTGAAATATATGTCTCAATGCAGCGGCCGACCGGTGCAGGCACGTGGTGCTTGATGCACGATGGCAGGATTAATAGAGGCACAGCCGCAGGGAAGGATGGCGAGGCATCGTGTTGAGCCAAGGGCAGGCAGGTTGGAGGGTAGTTGCCGGTGGCGGAGGTAATTGTCTTGTAGGCAGCAGAGGCATAAATTCTTCAACGACATTGTGCTCCAGGGAGCACACCCCAGAAGGGGTGAGGGAGGAAATAAGAAAAAATTGTGTATGTAATGTCACCTCAAATGCAAGCCCTTAAAAAGTTAAAACCTTAAAAGAGAAACAGACCCGCAGACCTCAAACCTCAAACACAAGGGTCGGGTTAAAACAGGGTTGTTCTGTCCTCGCACTTGCATTACAGCTTACAAGGTTAGACAGACAGCTAACAGAACAAGAAAAACGAAAGAAGCCGTTTCTTCATTTACGGTGGTTTACTTTTACCTTTTGAGACAGCCCGTCTTAGCACATATGCAGTTGTTTCCCTCGTGTTTTGTAAAACTGAAAATAATATAACGAAATACTCTAAGAACACATTCGCATACACATTCGCATATCTTAGCTAGAAAAACTCAGAAATGTTAGCTAAACACAAATTACAGCTCTAAATACGAACTAATACCTATAAATACCGATTTAAGCAAAATATGCAAAAATAACAGTTATGAGCTTTATCAAAATGAATTAAGTTAGAACTTACAGACATATGGTTCCCCAAACTTCCCAAACGCTGAGAAAACATGACCAGCAGTAGACACGGAGCTTCCATGTCTGAGAACAGAGAAAGAACTACTTCCCATTCGTAAACACAATGTCCACAAGGTGACAGTAAGTAACCTTACAACACACTCCCCGCCTGGTATGATAACTGTCATACCACTACAACTAATCTAATTACCCTCTTTTACAAGAATTACAAGGTCAGTTACAGGTCTAAGATATACTTTGGGATGACCATCCTTAACAATTCTGACCTCCACTTTCCTAACTTTCCCATCACTGCTGGGAATGGTCTTAACAACAATCCCAGTTGGCCACTCGTTGCGCTTTGCTTGTCCGTCCTTGAAAAGCACAACGTCTCCTTCCTGGATGTTGGGCCTGTCCAAAGCCCATTTTCTCCTTACTTGTAGTGATGACAGGTACTCCTGCCGCCATCTCTTCCAGAACGTTTCAGCTAATGACTGCACATGCCTCCATTGACTCTTGTAAAGGTCTTTGATATCAAAATCTCCAAGAGGTGCCGGTATAGGTGTGGCCTTTTGGGTAAGAAGGATTGCTGGTGTGAGGATTTCGGGTGCCTCCGGATCGGAAGAGACTGGAACCAAAGGCCTAGCATTCATTATAGCCATTACCTCTGCCACAAAGGTAACCAATACTTCATGTGTGAGTCGAGTTGAACCAGCCTTTAAGAACATTGCGTTCAAAATGCGCCTTGCCACCCCAATCATCCTTTCCCACACTCCTCCCATGTGGGAAGAATGAGGAGGGTTAAAAATCCATGAACGCCCTTGATCACGTAGGTAAGTCTTGACCTCTGGATCATCTGAATTAAGTTTCAACTCCTTACAGGCTCCTATGAAATTCGTGCCCCTGTCCGACCTTAAAGATTTCACAGGGCCGCGCACAGCCAAAAATCTTCTCAAAGCGTTAATAAAACTAGAAGTTGTCATGGACTCAATAACTTCCAGATGAACTGCCCTCGTATTTAAACAAGAGAACATCACAGCCCACCTTTTGTTCTCCACGCAACTAGCTCTGGTACGCCTTGAAGAAACATTCCATGGGCCGAACACATCTAAACCCACATTGGAGAAGGGTGGAACTGTTGCTAATCGATCTGCTGGGAGGTCTGACATAAGTTGTTCCTCCCGTTTACCTCTAAGTTTTCGGCACGTCACGCACTGGTGAATGACTCTGGAAACCAGTCTTTTACCTCCTACAATCCAGAGGCCTGCAGACCTTAAGGCTCCTTCTGTAAATTGGCGACCTTGGTGGGCCACTTCACCATGATAATGACTGACGAGAAGAGTTGTTGCGTGATGGTCTGCAGGAACAATTAGAGGATGCTTCTCAGCTGTATGTAGTAGCGAAGCTGACAAACGGCCCCCGACTCTCATCAAACCTTCTTCATCCAAAAAGGGGCGTAGATCTTTAAGGCGACTTGCTTTAGGAACGTTTTCCTTCTTTAACAGACATCTGACTTCAACCTTAAATGAATCAGATTGGACACTTCTGATGACAATCATCTTAGACTGGGTTATCTCTGTATGAGGATCTACATCTTTGCAGTAATGCCAGCCTTGGCAACTGCTTTGCTCTTCTACACTGGAGAAACATCTCGCAATGTGTTTCAGTCTACTAATACCCCTGACAAGAGACCTCCAGGTTGAGAACCTCGAAAATCTCTGAGATCCCAAGGTCTGCTCTGAGGACTTTGTGACAAGAGTTGTCACCACAGGACGAATCTCTTGATCCGACCCAGGGTCAACAAGCTCGTGGGAATCAGCGTCAGATTGATTGAAGGCGTCCGGCCTAGATAAGAAGTCTGGACCCTTAAACCATCTTGACTGGAGGAGCATCGGAGCCGAAACTGGCCTTGTGCCATAGTCGGCTGGATTGTGTTCTGTGGCAACATAATGCCATTGATCAGGATGAGTTGATTTTCTAATCCGTGTGACCCTGTTGGACACATACATGTAGAAACGTCGAATGTTGTTATGAATGTAACCGAGTACTATTCTGCTGTCGGTGTGGAACCTTACAGCATGTAAATTGACATCCAATTCATCCGTAATCAACTCGGCCAGCTCGACAGCTAGTACAGCTGCTGATAACTCCAATCGCAGGATTGTGTGTGCTGGCCTAGGAGCCAACTTGGTCTTGCCCATAATGAAACCTACATGGCACTGTCCTGCTAAGTCAATGACTCTTAAGTAGGCAACCGCAGCAATGGCTAGAGTTGAAGCATCGCAGAAAATGTATAACTCCCTTTTCTGTGTTAAAGTCATTGCAACAGGGACGTACTGACGTGGGATGTAGAGGTCTTCTACTTGGACCAGTGCTTCTGTCCAAGCTCTCCACTGAGCTTCTTTCTCCAAAGGAAGAGGGCAATCCCAGTCAGACCCAACCAAGGAAAGTTCTCTAACAATCAGCTTGCCCTGAAGTGTGACAGGAGCCAGAAAGCCAAGGGGGTCAAAAAGGCTATTTACGGTTGACAAGATGCCCCTACGTGTGAAAGCCTTTACGCTGCGGGACACTTGGAATGTAAAATCGTCCGTCTTCAAGCTCCAACTGACCCCTAGACTTTTCTGGAGAGGCAGAGGATCTGTGGTCAAATCTAAATCCTTAAGATTGCTTGCCCTGTCTTCCGTCGGGAAAGCCTCCATTACTCTGCTGCTGTTTGAAGCAATTTTGTGGAGCAGGAGGTTAGATTCTGCCAGCATCGCCTTGGTGTTATGTAAAAGAGCAATTGCTTCTTCCTCAGTGGACACAGAGGTAAGTCCGTCGTCAACATAAAAGTTGCGCATAACAAACCGCTTAGTCTCTGTTCCATAGGTCGCCTCTCCTTCTTCTGCCGTGCGCCTCAACCCAAATATGGCTACTGCTGGTGATGAGGTGTTCCCGAAAACATGGACTTTCATTCGGAATTCCGTGATCTCTTTGGACAGGTCATTATCTTTAAACCAGAGAAATCTCAAATAGTTTCTATGTTCTTGCTTCACAATGAAACTATAAAACATTTGCTGCACGTCTGCCATGACAGCAACTCGCTCTCTGCGGAAACGCAAAAGGACACCCAAAAGTGTGTTATTCAAATCTGGCCCGCTCAGCAGCGTATCATTAAGGGAAATCCCGTCATATTGGGCGCTGGAATCAAAAACCACCCGGATCTGTGTTGGTTTTTGTGGGTGGTAGACACCAAAGGTTGGTAAATACCAACATTCTTCACCTTGCTTCAAGGGTGGGGCGAGCTCTGCTTGATCGTTGATAAACATTCTCTCCATAAAGGCCATAAAATGGTCTTTCATAGTTGGTTTTTTGAGTAGTGTGCGCTTAAGGGAGAACAAGCGGTTCAACGCCTGTCTCCTATTGTTTGGAAGTGTACGACGGGGCTGCCGGAAAGGCAGGGGTGCCACCCAATGATTTGTATCATCTTTAGACATCTCCTTAACCATGATGTCAAGGAACAAACCGTCTTCTACTGATAAAGCGGGCTTGTCATCATCGGGGGTTGTGCAGAACAATGTGCTCCCTAAGGAAACTGCATTTGGAGTGGTACACTCGATACTTAGGTGAGTGAGAGGCGAGTAGGACAGGTGCTCTGGCAAAGTGTAATCTTCTTTCACCACAAACCTGTTGGTGCATGGTTTAAAAAAGGATGTGCGTCCATTTTGCAGCACATTTGTCTTATAGACGTTTGTATCCGTAGGTCTATGAGACGCTCCAAGACAGATTTCTCCCACAATCACCCAACCTAAATCTAGTCGTTGGGCGTAAGGATCCTTTGATGGACCATTGATCTGTTCACGGGCTTTGTGAACACTGAGGACGTCCCTGCCTAAGAGAAGAAGAATGGGTGCTGAAGGATCGACGGGTGGGATTTTATCGACAATAGGATTCAGATGCGGAAAATAGTGGGCTATCTCTGGCGATGGAATCTCTGACCGATCATCTGGGATCATGTCACACTCAATGAGTGTAGGGAGGTTAACTTCATTTAGGCCGTCTAACGACTGGGCTATGAAATTGTATGCTCTCCGACCTGTAGTTTCTATTTTTCCAGAGCATGTCTTCAGTGTGTAGGAATAAAAATTCCCATTTATGGAGAACAGATCAAAGAAATCAGATTTAGCCAGAGAACGATTGCTCTGATCGTCTAATACTGCATATAAGCGTTGTAACTTGTGGGGCTGACCTGATGGATATACATTAATCAAGCATATTTTGGAGCATGACCTTAGGGGTCTATCTTTGCCACAAAGTTCTGTGCACTTTGAGCTAACCGTGGTTGTTGTGTTTTCTTCTTGCTCCCCGCCATGCTCTTTTAGGTCTTTGGAACGTTCTGTTTCCAAAGTAGAAACTGGATGTAGAGCTGTTGTATGACACTCACTAGCACATTCATCACATTTAATATGACCTTTGCACTCCCTAGCAAGATGATCCATTGACGCACAGCATCTGAAACATATTCCTTTTTCTTTAAGGAATGATTTTCTCTCATCATAATGTTTTTTCCTAAAAGTACGACACTTCGCCAGTGGATGCGGTTTTTTATGGATTGGACAAAAAGATCCCAGATCTTCAGCTTTCTTTAGTTTCATAATAGGGGAGAAAGAGACTGAGGAAGTAGGAGACACGTTTGTTTTTCTTACAGAAACTTGTCTGTGTGGCCTTTCTGTTTTCAATGCACTTGACTGCCAATTTGCAGAAAAACAGAAACTTGGGTCATTTCGTATTTTCGCTTGACTAAGGATGAATTTGACAAAAAAGCCAAATGGAGGGAAAGACACATGATTTTCTTCTTTGAATCTGGCCCCTTGTGTGATCCATCTTTCTTGTAAGCTATACGGTAATTTTTCCACTATTGGGTTAACTCCCCTTGCCGTGTCGAGGTAAAAAAGACCTGGGAGGAAACCTTCGGTTTTGGCTGCCTCAATCTCCAATAATATGTCGCCTAGTTCCCTTAACTTGTGGTTTTCTTTATTAGAAATCCTGGGGAAGGTCTCAAGTTTTCTCAACAAAGCATGCTCAATCATTTCAGGACACCCATGACATTCGTCCAATCTCTGCCATAAAGCAACGACACCTGCTGCAGGGTAACTGACATGAACTGACCTTAACCTTTTAGCTTGGAGAGAGGATTCTGGACCCAGCCACTTGATAAGGAGGTCGATCTCTTCCCTCGCTGTAAGCTCCAGGTCTTTTACCGCCCCTCGAAACGATGACTTCCAGGCCCAGTAAGTCTCAGGACGGTCATCAAATTTCTGAAGACCAGAGGTGACCATCTCTCTACGTGCCAGATACCTGACTAGTTCAGTAGGAGTTGGCGTTTCGAATGGGAAATTATTAGCTAAAATAGGTTGTGAGCAAGCACTAAAACTGGGTTGTTGATCTGCTTTATTGGGGACATACGGGACATTTGGTATGTGAAGTTGGTTCAGACTAGCATCTACATTGTCAGCAGGAGGGCCCCGCTGAATACAAGGTCGGGGTGGAGGGACATTTTTCGGTGAAGACCATGTGGGCACTGTACCATCCTGCATGTGAGAGTGTCCATGAGCGTCTTCAGTGCTGTCTGAGGTCAGGTTTTGCATGTTCACATACTCAGTAGTTCGTTGAACTGGATCATGGCCAGCAACATCTTTTAACTCCTGTAATGGACCCTCTTCCAGTTCGGCTGCCGCTTCATATACCGCAGCCTCTGCGTCTGCTACGTCAGCTGCTTTTTTAAGGTGTAATAAGTATAACTGAGCGTCTACTTGGGCTTTTTGATTAGCAGCTTCCGCTTCAATGCGAGCTTTCTCTAACATAATATGCGCCTCCTTTTCAGCATAGGGAATTTCTGCACGAGCCGCTTCTGCTCTGGCTCTAGCTCTGGCTGCAGCAACGCCGACCGACAATCTGCTGGACCGTGCGGCGGACCTCCAGGACGTCTGCGATCTCGTCTCAAAGGTTCGGGTGAATTCCGCATTTCCACTTTGGTCCATTATTGGTTGGCTTTTCGCCATTTGTCGCTGCGTTGTTCAATCCGTGTTACTGCTTTCAACGTCTAGGTCGCCCGGCGAATGTCTTTTTACTGTTCTGTCCTCGCACTTGCATTACAGCTTACAAGGTTAGACAGACAGCTAACAGAACAAGAAAAACGAAAGAAGCCGTTTCTTCATTTACGGTGGTTTACTTTTACCTTTTGAGACAGCCCGTCTTAGCACATATGCAGTTGTTTCCCTCGTGTTTTGTAAAACTGAAAATAATATAACGAAATACTCTAAGAACACATTCGCATACACATTCGCATATCTTAGCTAGAAAAACTCAGAAATGTTAGCTAAACACAAATTACAGCTCTAAATACGAACTAATACCTATAAATACCGATTTAAGCAAAATATGCAAAAATAACAGTTATGAGCTTTATCAAAATGAATTAAGTTAGAACTTACAGACATATGGTTCCCCAAACTTCCCAAACGCTGAGAAAACATGACCAGCAGTAGACACGGAGCTTCCATGTCTGAGAACAGAGAAAGAACTACTTCCCATTCGTAAACACAATGTCCACAAGGTGGCAGTAAGTAACCTTACAACACAAGGGTTGTACACCATCATAACACACCTAAAATCATGGACTTTGGGAAAAAAAAGGTTAATCACACAAAGAAGCACACAAAACAGGTTAAAATGTTAATAAATAGTGTTAATATTAATAAATATGTGCTAAAAGTGATCAACCAGTCGTGCACAATAAGTTCTGTACATGCAATTAATAAAACTATTACAAATACTACAAACGCACAAAAAACCAAGCACACTTACCTAAAACCCAAAGTGCCTTCTGTGTGCTCCAGAAAAGTGCGTCATGTCCACCCTGTAGAATGGAGCATCACCACCTAAACGACACGGGGCTAAAGCCAGAAGAGGCCCTTCCACCTCTCCTTGGCCTCGTGGTAGCCCCGTTGGATGACATCAGTCTCCATCCTGAAACCCAAATCGACCCGGATTTTGCGGAATACCCCTTGTGCCTCCAGATGAACCCCTCTGCGGATGAGCGCGGTCCTGGCATTCCACAGCTCTCGCTTGGTAATGCTGACCAGCAGCCACATCCAGGGGCCGAAGGGGTTATGGAGGTTGGGGTCCCACCCCTTCAACACCTTGTCGTAGGTCAGACCGGGCTGCCGGTCCACACGTCCACACAGGCCCGCTACCAACCCCCAAACTCTCTGTGCATGCCCACAGTCCCAAAACACGTGACTGATGGTCTCGTCCTCGCTGCACTCGGGTCTGGGGCAGCGGGGGTGTCTGGTCAGCTTATGCCTATGTAAGACGTCCCTGACTGGCAGCTTACCATGAAGGCACTGCCAGTTCAGGTCCTGCAGCCTCTGATCCAACCCCTTTGGCTGGATTCTCGCCCATGTGCCTTCCTCCAGGCCCAGCATGGCCAGAGTATCCCTATGACCAAGCAAAGCCCTGTAAAGCACTCTATGTTTGGTCCAGGCCTCTGTCTTAACACCTGCCTGAATAGATTTACTCCACTTAACAGCATGGCTGTAGTGGGCCGGCAGGGTCTCAACCTTGGGGCCGAGGTTGGTCCACGACGCCATCAGGCGTCTCATGGGGAGAGCCAGCCACAGACGCACAAAGTGCTGATGGGGGTGCTCGATGGGAGCTGCCAGGCGCATGCAGAGCTGCGAGAAGTACAGGCAGTCAAGCTTGAGAGGAAAGTCAATAACGTCCCTCCCCCCACTGTCCTTTCCGAGATACATCACTTCCCTACGCACGTACTCGTACCTGCCCCCCCAGACGAGGTTGAAAACATCTCTCGGCAGGCTTCTACACAAGAAGCGGGGCAAAGGGTACACATGTGCAAGGTAGAGCAGGGTGGGAAGAATATCCACTTTTAAGGCTAAGACCTTACCTTGGAAGGACAGGGACCTGGACTTCCACAGTCCGATCTTCCGCCTGGCGATCGCCAACCGCTCCTCCCAGTTCAAACGGGCGGCACCATCCAAGAGGAAGTTGACCCCCAACACTTTGAGAAGTCCGTCACAGAGGGTGAGACCACCCGCGACGTCCTCCCTCGCCTTCCAGCTGCCGAAATACTTGGCCACCGACTTACCGAGGTTGAGCGTCGCGCCGGAGGCCCAACCGAACGCATGAACAAGGCTCATGGCATGACCGAGAGACTGATCCGAGCAGACGAAAAGGGTGGTCTCGTCTGCATACTGGGTCAGTTTAACAGTTTCCCCCAACTTCCTGGGATAAGAAGGCCATCGACCCCGGGGTGGGTGCGAATGGCGCACGCCAGTGGCTCTATATAGAGCGCGTAGAGGAGGGGGGAGAGGGGACATCCCTGCCTCACTCCACTCAGCTGGGGCACCAAGTCACTCAGGAAGCCATTGATAACAACATGTCTCTCAACTTCGTTATACAAAGTGTGTAACCACCCCAGGTAATTGGGTCCAAAGCCAAACTTACCCAATACTTGAAACAGGAAGCGGTGATCTACCCGGTCGAAGGCTTTCTCCTGGTCCAAGCTGACCAGCAGGAGAGGGAGGTTCCTGTCCTCCACCCAGGCGATGGCGTCGCGGATGAGATGGAGGTTCCACGTCGCCGATCGACCCGGTACTCCACACGTCCATGAGCCATGGCCTTTTTCAGGCGTTCGGTAAGGGTCTTTGCGATGAGCTTTGTGTCTACACAAAGCATGGTCAGGGGCCTCCAGTTGCCAAGGTCGGCACGATCATCCTTCTTGTGCAACAGAGAAAGGACCCCTGACCTCATGCTCCTAGTGAGCAAACCCGGCGCTGAACGTCCTCTACAACCTGCAGTAATTCCGGCCCGAGGACATCCCAAAAAGTGGAATAAAATTCCACCGGGAGCCCATCAAGGCCCGGTACCTTGCGGCGGATCATCTTGCCAAGCACTGCGGTCAGCTCGGCCAAGGTGATGGGGGCTTCTAAGCCGTCCCGAATGTCACTGGGAAGACAAGGTGAGATATTGTCTAGGAACCGCTCCCCTGCAACCGGGTCCGTGTCCCTAACCTTAAAAAGATTAAAATAAAACAGTTTAGCAACCTCCAGCATATCCGGTGTTGTTGGTGCCATATCGCCGTTTGAGGCACGGAGAGAGACAAAGCTCTTCTCCTCCCGGGCTTCCCTGGCTCTGTGGGAAAAAAGGGCATTGCACTTTTCATTATTTTTCAAGAGACACATTTTGTCGCGGAGCATTAGGGCCGAGGCAGCCTGTTCATGCAGGCGCCTCAGCTCACCCTTTATGCCTAGCAGTCGCTCGTGATCGATGGCGCCCCCATTGTTGTGAGCGGCGTATTCATCCCGCAACCTTCTCTCCAGCTGCAGAATGGAGAATTTCTTCTCCATCCTGCGCTGCTTGCTATAATGCATGGAGAAGGTTCAGATCCTGTCCTTCACACTCTCCCACCATCCGGCCACGGAGGGGAAGGTAGGCTTGTCCTTCTGCCACTCGGAGAAGTGATCTAAAAAAAGGTGTCTAAAATCGCTCTCCTCCAGGATCTGCAGGTTCATTTTCCAATAGCCGCCCCCATATACAGGGGCGTCTATGGAAACAGTGGCCTCCACTGCCAAGTGGTCAGAGGGCCACTGTGGGGAGAGGGACACCTTTTTAAAAACAACGGGGGGTGAAGCTAAAATGTAGTCGATGCGACTGCTGGCTCTGCGACTGTTATGCCAGGTGAAGCCCGGCATGCTACGGTTGCATGTTTTAAAACCATCAACAAGTTTAAAGGAACGAAAATGCCCTGAGCTGACATCCTGTCTACCCTCCAACGAGATGTTAAAGTCCCCTCCTAAAATCAAGTGTCGATCTGTGACACAGAACGGGGACAACTCTTCAAAGAGAGTTATATGGGACGAGGCCTCCACTGGAGCGTAGACACATATGGCCTGGAGGCGCTGTCCCCTCCATGTGGCGTCCACTCCCAAAACCCTGCCTTGAAGAACGATGAACGATCTTTCTTCTTCAAAGGCGCGGTCGCCAAAAAGGATCCCGACGCCTGAGGAGTGGACACCACCTACTCTCCAGTAGGATCTACCCCTCTTCCATTGTCGTGAAAAGAGAGCCTTGTCCCGCTGGTCCCGGAGTTGGACTTCCTGCAGAAAACAAATGCTGAAGGGAGAAGATGCCAGCTGATTAAAAACAGATGTGCGCTTTAATCAGATGTCCCCCATACTAATTAAATAATTTTAAATAGAAAAATGACATAAAATCACACATTTTTACTCTCTTAAATCCTGAAATGTAACTAATAAGTGAAAGCAATCTTGTCATTTTTCATCAAAAATTTAGTTTAACTAAGAATTGTAATCAAAATCAATGATCATATGATAGCGCTCAATATTTTAGACACAAATCAGCAAACATTCAATTATTTTTTCAACATTTTAAGAAAATAATATATGAAAATGTAGGTGTGACGGGGTTGAGACTAGCATAACAGGGTTGAAGATGGTAACGGGGTTGAAGAGACAAATACATATAAACAGTTGTTTACTCTCAAATTCAATGTATAGGACTTTCCATTAGCATTATATCTCACTTTGTAACCATAGGAAGGACACCACATACAAATTGCAGTAGAATTAAGTGTTATTAATTTAAAGTAAAAACAACCACAACAGCATATTAACAAGTAACAAACATTGTAAAGTGAATTGCTCAAATGTAACATAATGTGTGTGTGTGTGTGTGTGTATGTGAGGGTGTGTGTGTGTGTGTGTGTGTGCACGTGCGTGCGCTGTAACTTGGAACTGTGTATGTTTGCGCTGAAACTGGGCATCGTGTGTGTGTGTGTGTGTGTGTGTGTGTGTATGTGTGTGTGTCAGCTCTAGCCGGGGGCTGTGTGTGTGTGTTTGTGTTGTAACTGGGCACTGTGTGTGTGTGTGCACTGTGACTGGGCACTTTTTGTGTTTGTGTTTATCCATGTGTGTGTGCGCTGTAACTGGGCACTGTGTGTGTGTGTGGGTTTGCATAGATCACATTTGATAAAATTGTCCCCAAAGTGCAGTAAAACACACACATACACACACACACATACACAATAAATGTACCTTGTGAATTATCATCATAACCGTGGGAAAATTATTTTTCTATTTTCTTGCTGCCATCTCCTGGCCGAATGTAAGTATTGCAATTACCAGAAATGATCATTTTTAATGTTTTTAAATGGTAGTACTCAATTTTGGCCACCAGACGGCAACATAAAATGTGTGTGTGCAGTAACAGGGCACTGTGTCTGTGTGTGTGAGCTCTAGCCGGGGGCTGTGTGTGTTTGTGTGTGCTGTAATAGGGAACTGTGTGAATGTGTGTGAGCTCTGACCGGGGGCTCTGTGTGTGTGTGTGCTCTAACTGGGCGCTGTGTGTGTGTGTGTGCTGTAACAGGGCACTGTGTCTGTGTGTGTGGGCTGTATCAGCACACAGTGTGTGAGTGTTTGTGCTCTAAGTGGGCGTTGTGTGTGTGTGTGCTGTAGCTGGGCACTGTGTGTGTGGGTTTGCATAGATCACATTTGATAAAATTGTCCCCAAAGTGCAGTAAAACACACACATACACAATAAATTTACCTTGTGAATTATAATAACCGTGGGAAAATTATTGTTCTATTTTCTTGCTGCCATCTCCTGGCCGAATGTAAGTATTGCAATTACCAGGCATTACTTAAAGCTTCTGCAACCTGAGAAATGCTTCCACAGGTGGCTGGGGCTTGAGTGTGGACCAATACGGGGGTGAGATTCAGCTAGGGTAGCATAATGCAGGTAGGTAACTATCACAGAAGTGTAACAGGACCGTTGCAAAACCATAACACATCGGTTAGAGGTCACACCGGTTAGAGGTCAGTCTTCCTCCTCTGTTGTGGGAGTCATTGTATTTGTATTTCTGTGAGGTATTTCTATGGATCAGCTGAGAAACAATAGACTTTGAGGTGTTTCTGTGGGTCATCTTCTCTATAATGACGTGCATCACAGGGACTGACTAATAGCAGTACCCCAAAGCCCTAGGTTGTTTTTACGGTTGACAAGATTGAAAACGTTCCTGTTCTCTATCCATGAATGTAATGACTTCCTGCATGGTGACACAGGAGAAGAAGACTGAAAGGGAAGCTAGGAGAAGGAGGGTGTGTGCGGTGTCGTTCTGTTAAGATCTACGAGGTCTTTGCTCCAGGAGGCCTGGACATTGCAGGCAGGCAGCTATTTACCTTTAATCAGCTGTGCCAATTATGCAGAATGAATGACTTCTTGTGGTGTCCTTTGTTCCCCTTGATATGGCCTTCAGGATGCTGCAGGCAAGGTTCTGGACCACTGGACTATCATGTCCCGGGAGGAGTAGATCTGTCCATCTAGGAGAAAGAAGGCCAGGCCATCGCAGTGCCCTCATAAGAACATAAGAACATAAGAACTATACAAACGAGAGGAGGCCATTCGGCCCATCAAGCTCGCTTGGGGAGAACTTAACTAATAGCTCAGAGTTGTTAAAATCTTATCTAGCTCTGATATAAAGGAACCCAAGGATTCAGCTTGCACTACGTTATCAGGAAGACTATTCCATACTCTGACTACACGCTGTGTAAAGAAGTGCTTCCTTTTAAATCCAGTTTGAAATGTTCTCCCGCTAATTTCCACCTACTGTAGGGCCACGAGTTCTTGTATTTGAACTAATGCTGAAGTAACTATTCGGTTGAACAGCATCCAAACCTGTTAGAATCTTATACACCTGGATCATGTCCCCCCTCAGTCTTCTTTGCTTGAGGCTGAACAGATTTAGCTCAAATAACCTTTCCTCGTATGACATTCCTCTAAGACCAGGAATCATTCTTGTGGCCCTACGCTGCACCTTTTCTAAGGCCGCTATGTCCTTTTTAAGATATGGTAACCAAACCTGTACACAATATTCTAGGTGAGGTCTCACCAAGGAATTGTATAATCTTAGCATTACCTCCCTTGACTTAAACTCCACACACCTGGAGATATACCCCAACATCCTATTGGCCTTTTTTATTGCTTCCCCGCACTGGCGAGAATGAGACATGGAAGCATCAACATACACACCAAGGTCTTTCTCATAATCAGCTACCTTTATTTCAGTAGGTCCCATAAAATACCTGTACTTTATATTTCTGCTCCCTACATGGAGTACCTTACATTTGTCTATGTTAAATTTCATCTGCCAGGTGTCAGCCCAGTCACTAATTAAAGGCATGCTCAGCAGCTTAGCCTCCTTCCCAGCAATTCACCTTGTATGCTTACTGAGATAATTTCATACACTGGCTTTTAGTACTGTGCAAAGTATAGAGACATGTCACAGTGTAAAATGGTGAAAGATAAATGTGTAACATTTACTGGTGCTTGTGTCCATTAGGAATTTCAGTGTACAGAAAATGGTGCTACAGGTGTGGTATGGCATATCGATACCAGGAGTGGACTGATGGTGTCCACAATTTCGATGACCACACACTTCTGTCCATATACATGTGCCATTTTCTACGCAATACACTTCAGGTAGGAACCATGTTCTGTTGTTTTAATCATTTAAAACAATTACGAATACTTTATCAAAATAATAAATTGTCATACATCAATTTCACAGACTCATCAGGCAGTAGGGAGTGCCATGGATGTGTTGGAGAAGACCTCTGGTAAAACCTATCCATCCAGGGAAAGGGTCCTGCAGGCTTATTTAAGCTTTGAAGCACTGTCAGACCTCGGTTACACATATGCTTGTGTATCGTGTGGTTATCATCCAGTATCTGTTGTGATGGACCTTCATAAGAAGGGCGTTTTTAGCATGCCTGGTAAGTGAACACATTTATTCATTTTCTTAGTCTTACATTGTTTCAAGCACCACATATCCAGCTATGACTGTTTGGAACATGCTTACTTAAGTCTTGCTTTCCTTAGTGAGCAGCATTGAGGAACCATCTCAGACTTTTGATGGAAAGGTAAGTGTTGAAAATTTCTGGGAGATGGTTTCCCTTGAAACGATCAGCCGTGGGTTGGTCCCAAGTAAGTACAGTCCACACAATGTTCTAGGTGGGATGACAGTATTCTAGCATTTACTTTGTTTATCGTGGAATAATGTACTGTTATGTTAATAATATTTTCTAACATCATTTAAAGGCAACAAGTCAAACCCATTTGTCGTCCATCCCAGTTACCATAGTTGGGCTCCGTGGATTGGTCCTCACACAAGAGATAAGGATGTTGTACTCAACACTGAATACAAAAAAGTGTATTCTGCTTGTAGTGCAAAGGAGGAATCTGAGTTTAACCTCACAGAGGACCGACTGACTGATGAACTTCTTAAGCTCAAGGTACTGAACTTAAGTCAATTTTTGTCAGTTTTGCCAAAGATGTGTGTTTTTGAACCACGCTAGACCAACTATACTAATGTTCATTATAGATGGAAGCTGTGCGTGCTCTGTGCCGACAGTGTGGCATAGACCCCAAAGGCTCACGGATGGACCTGGTAACGAGACTTCAACAAGAAATGAAGCAAAACAATCATTTTCTCGACATGATGACTCCCTCATCGCATGTCTTTTTGATGCGAAATATTTTGTATCACTACAACAATGCTAGAAATTCAAGAACTATAGAAAGCATGAAGAAGAGATTGGGCAAAGGAGTGGACATACAGTTAAATTCCAATGGTCAGACAGTTTTGGGTATGTATTCCACCCTCATTCTAAATTATTAGTGGTAATGTCATGTTTATGTCATGTTTATGTAATTTTGCTGTCCGGTGCCGTGAAGTTATATTTGTCTTTTAATTGTAGGTGATTCCTCATGTTTATTTTGCAATTTGAAAGATCATAAAGCTATAACTTACAAATCTGTCAGAAATGCTAGACAGCATAGCGTTGATGAGAAATGCATGCAGTACAACCGATTAACTCATTCTAAATCATTTGGTTTAAAATGTGCTTTTTTGCAGCACCAGCTGAAGCACCAGCCGAACAAGCACAAACAACAACAGCAGCACCAGCTCAAGGTGCATGTTTTATGTTTTGTTCCTCCGTATCTGTTTGTTTGTTTATATATTGATTGACTCATTTGATTGATTGCCGCATGGGCTCTCTTAGTCGCAAATTTCCAAGGTGGTAAATGTGTTGGTCCTAACTTGTTGGCACCTACATGTTTTCATGATCATCCATCATTAGATGTTCTCCAAGTGCTACACATGCATTAGCCACTTGTTCATACAGAAGATGTCATGGGATCCTTATAATTTAGTTTAAATGTCAGTTGAGGTATCTCATGAACTTCTGATTGGAAGTGTCCAAATCTCCTCTTCTTTTTTTTTTAGCTTGATAATGTGCTGGATCGCACAAAACCAGCTACTGAGTTGATGGGGAAAAGTAGGCATCACTGTTTTATCAAGATGGGACTTCCTAACCTTGGGATTAAAGGAACAGTTGGAAGCAAGTGTTAGTACAGAAATTATAATTCTATGTGTTTCTAAATGGATTTTACACTGAGTCAATTGAATGTTTACAACTTGTTTTTTCTCTGGTATTACAGATTGCAAATTGTTGCTTTGAGCTAATCTGCAAAATTGCCAGGGAGAAGGTCTGTGAGAAGCTATGTAGTAGCATTAAACTAAATAAGAATGATCTATCCTTAAAAGTTTGCATCAGTTAATTTTAAGCTTTTTGTTTTGAAATGACTTAATAAATTTGTGTTATCAGGGAAAGGATGTCCATGCAGTAGACGCCTATGTTGTCGCCACTTGGCGTCCACCTCATCAGCAAGACCCGTTTCTAGCTCTGCCAGTAATGTTTTTTTTTCCCTACATCTGTGCCCTTCACCCTGTTATGCATGTTCATGAATAAAAATATTAATGTTATTAAACTTAAAATGGCCTTTTTCCCCTTTATTAATTTTTGGATCGGTACCTATGGTTGAATTTCTCTGTTTTACTTTAGTATAGAAATAAGCAGTTGATTTGATGTCCTGCCTATATTCATAACAAGGACATGACTGACAAATGGAGCGTTGTCATATTGCGGCACCTTACACTGGGATATGCCGAATCTGGGTGCAGTCACAGCAACTTTAATAATTGTGTAACAGGAGCGTATAACACCAAAAATATGGCCCTGGGAAAAGTAAAAAGTACATTTATATTTATTTTCTATCACATATAGGATGATGCTGCATCCAAAGACTGCCTCCTATTTCCTGTGTGGAAACCTGGGCACTGGGTCCTCTGCGTAAGTCTTTCAGTATATTTGTCAAATCATTTTCTTTATCGCTATTGGAACATCAAATAATTTTTAAATGATCAATTTCATGTTGCATCTTAAGTGTAGCCAAATATTCTTCAAAAGTAACATTTGTCTTGTAATAATAAACAAGTTCCTGCAAATATTCTCACTTTATTCATGCATTAATATTAGTGATGCAGTTGCAAGTCAGAATTAGTTGAAAGTATTCAAACAAAGTTACAAAACGTAATGCAGGAAGTTACAGGACGGCATGTGAGCTTTTGATGCTGCAGTCAGACTGAATGACAAGGGTATGTTTCACACAAACACACATCTTCTGCTTCTGGACAGAGCTGTTTTATGTGATTCACCCTATATGTAAGTATGGTGTCTGCTGTTGGTGGTGATTTCCCTTGTCCATCCTGCTAGTGTGGATTGTGATACTTTGTAAAGTGAGCCATTTATGGATCAAATGCACAGATTCGCAAACGTTACCATCAACAGTTCACATTATGTACTTTACAGGTCCTGATGCCAAAACATTTCAGGATTTATCAGCTGGATTCAGCTAACCCTAATGGTTATGGGAACAAACAATATTTAACCATTTCCAGGTTTAATTTTTACACTCGTAATAGGAACTGTTCAATGTTCCTCATGGAATGCAGTTCTGAAGGTTGGTATTTGTGTTCTGCATGATGTCCCACATGTTCTTTTTCTGCATGTTATAAAAGTCATAGACAGCTGCCCTTCAAAGTATCATTGATGCAAATATTATTGGCAAATTTGTCTATTTTTGTTTGACCTTCAAATATATGGCTGTTGTCCATGGCTTCAGGAATGGGTGGTGGTTGTGTGTTATGCTGATGTTCAATGCAAGTTGTGCAACATAGCACTCTGCCTATAGAGTGGCCTGCAGTATGATACAAGATATCTGAATGTTTCATCTTCACCATTTCATCTTTTAAAGCTCAATTGCAACACGGCTAATCCCAGGGCACTGGAAGATCATCAAAAATAAGGTACATACACCCATGTTTTTCTTTCTTTATTCCTTGTTAAGTGGTGGTATGTTAACCATTCTTAAAATGATTTATTGGATAGGACATTCCAGCCCAGATGGAGGTTGATGACTGTGGTGTTTTCATGATAATGGCAAGTTATAATTTAAAAGATTATGGGGTGTTCTGTTGGCACAAGCTTTGTGTGTAAATGAAGCATTTTGCGATGTAGATAGTCCAGTTATGTATACTTCAGTCAAAAATTCTGAATGGTCAATATCAGTCACACACACTAGTATTTTTGATATTCTTAATTGTATATTTCAGTACGCATTATACATGGCACTGGGCTGGCCATTTGACTTCAAACAGGTAATAACCCAAATTCTGACTTTCGTAGGGGTATTTGTCTAGTAAGAATTTAAACTGCATTCTCAACTTTGTCTTCCGTCTGTTAGCATGACATCCCGCAGCTTCGGAGATGGTGGTGTCTTTTGTTTTTTGGAAAACATGTCACCTGCAAGGTATATACACCTAGCTACTGAAATGAAGCTGTTTAATATACGTTCAGACTGCTCCTGACACGTAGCCAATACTGCCTCTTAGGACAACGAGCTGTTATGTGCCAAGAGAGGCCAGCGAGTGTAATGAGATTGAGGAACCTGCGAGGTATGACGGTATAGCTGAATCTGCCTTAGGGTACCTCTGTGTGCATCTGGTCCCATTTAAAATAATTATCTATAGTACCTGATAAGCTTAATTTTTGATAACATGTTACATTTGTTTGGTTTAATTGGAAGCCATTTAACAATTGGCAACCATTTCATGTAATACAGTTGTCATTGTTTATGGGTGTTATAACTTTTAACATCTAATGTATCGGTTATTATATTATTTAAAACTTGGAAACAAACTATTCATTAATCAGTAATACAATTCCTTTTGTGTCATACTTTTTAAATATTTTCTGTGATGCCTCGTAGTGCATGGCATATAAGTGAAGTGATTAGTTGTCATTGACACACCACAGCACACAGTGCACAACAACAAAATGTGTACTCTGCATTTAACCTATATGTGACACCATGACATTGCAGAGGAGAGCAGTGCTTGGGGGTGGTACCTTGCTCAGGGTACTTCAGTGGCACCTTTCGATTACAAGTGCACTTCCCTAACCATTAGGCCACCACTGACCCTATTACAAACAGCAGCATAATTTAATGGAGTCAGATTAATTGGTTTTAGTGATCTGATCTGAAGGTGGAGATTAGGGTTGTAACGGTATGAGATTTTCACGGTATGATAATCGTCTCAGAAAATATCACGGTTTCGTGGTATACGGTATTAAACTATCATTATTATTAGTATAATCATCAGCTACAATGACCCTTAAATGAATAAAAAGAGATATGGTTTTTGGTTGAACATGGTTTATTGTAACAAACTTTTTTTAATGAAAATTAAAAAAGTATGTGTCACGATCCGTTCCGTTCGAACCCGATGTGTGCCACGCCCCCTCATTATCCACGTGTGCTTTCCCGATCGTGCCCAGCTGTTCCTTGTTATGTCGGCTTGTCTTCTGTATTTAGTCCGCGTCTGAGTCAGTCTTCCCCAGATCCGTCATTAATGTTTGTTGGTGTTTTGGTCCTGTCCACCCCAATAAACCGCGTTTGCCTGCAGTTTGGTCTTGCCTCGCCTGCTTCCTGGCTCGCTTCCCTGCCGTCCCATGACAGAATGACGGATCTCTACAGCAATTCACCGCAGCAAGCCGAGAACCAACGGATCGGCTTGCTGCAAGAGGTGATATACTGGCTGTCCCAACCCGAGGTCCAGGAAGACCCCGTTGCTCGGGACCTAGCCAGCCGGAGCGGGGACCTCCTGAGTGAGGCACCCCCACCGGGAAACGCGTACCCCCTTCACGAGGTACGTGAAAACCTCCGACAGCTGGTCGAGAGGATAACGGAGAGGCGGCTCCAGCCACTCGCTGGCTCCACGGCCGCCCCGCCTCAACCGACCAGCCACAAGCGGAGGAAAAAGAAGAGGAGAGAACAACACCTGGGAGAAGAGCCGGCGATCTTCCTGAGGGCGTGCTCTCTCTCTCCTGCTTCGCATGCCGTCACCCCGGAAGTCACTGTCGCTGCCTGTCTGGAGGTACCTTCGCGGGCAGCTTCCCCCTTCCGGGGAACACGGCTAGCCCTTAAAGGGGCCAGGGCCGTCTGGGAGGCGATTCCCCGGATCCCCAAGGCTCTTAAAGGGGCAGCACCTGCACGCCCGGCACCGATTCTGGCGCCTATTTTGGACTTGCCTGCGGCACCGCCTGCTGCTGCCGCCGCCGATCTGCCCGCGGCACCGCCTGCTGCTGCCGCCGCCGATCTGCCCGCGGCACCGCCTGCTGCTGCCGCCGCCGATCTGCCCGCGGCACCGCCTGCTGCTGCCGCCGCCGATCTGCCCGCGGCACCGCTGCCGGCTGATGCCGCCGCTCTGCCCGCGGCACCGCCTGCTGCAGCTGCCGCCACTCTGCCCGCGGCACAGCCTGCTGCAGCTTCCGCCGCTTTACCAGCGGACCCGCCTGTCCTGCCTGACCCGCTTGTCCTGCCTGCTGCAGCTGCCGCCGCTCTGCCCGCGGCACCGCCTGCTGCAGCTTCCGCCGCTTTGCCAGCGGACCCGCCTGTCCTGCCTGTCCTGCCTGACCCGCCTGTCCTGCCTGCTCTGCCTAGGGCAATGCCCGAGGCGGCCGCTGCGGCGCCCCCTGCTGGCCGCGTGATGGCGGCGCCCACTGCGGCGCCCCCTGCTGGCCGCGTGATGGCGGCGCCCGTCCTGCCGGTTCCTGAACTGCCTGTTTCGCCTGTCCTGCCGGCTCCTGAACTGCCGGTTTCGCCTGTCCTGCCGGCTCCTGAACTGCCGGTTTCGCCTGTCCTGCCGGCTCCTGAACTGTTGGTTTCGCCTGTCCTGCCGGCTCCTGAACTGTTGGTTTCGCCTGTCCTGCCGGCTCCTGACCTGCCCGTCCTGCCCTGCTCGCCAGCCCTGCCCGTCTCGCCTGTCGGCACTGCAGCCACACCCTCGACTGCCGTCGCCGCTCGGCCTGCAGCTGGCCGCCTGCCCGAGGTGCCCGCAGAGGCGCCCCCTGCTGGCTGCACGCCCACGGATTCCGCCACGCTCGCGGCGCCCCCTGCTGCTGCCGCCGCTGCTCTGCTCGCGGCGGCCCCTGCGGGCTGCTCGCCTGTCCTGCCCGGCCAGCCCTGCTCGCCTGTCCTGCCTGACTCGCCTGTCCTGCCTGTCCCTGCTATGCCCACGGCCCCGCCCGCGGCTCCGTCTGCCCCTCCAGAACCAGTGACTCCTGTCCCCGAGGAGGTCCCGGACTGTGACATCCTTATACCTCCTCCTCCAGTGACGAACTTGGAGGAGCTTGAGTGGGACCCCTCGGGGATCCAATTGCTGGGTCCCCCCGACCCAGGTGGGCACCGGTCTCCTACACCGGTGCCCCTGAGAGGAGACGCCCGACGGGCCCGCCTGTCCGTGTCCAGTAAAGGGAGGGGACACAAACGTCGGGTCCAGGTCCCGCCCTCCCTGCCCCCTGGCTCGCCCGTGCGCCCCCTGGCCGTGGCTCGGTGGCTGCCTGCGGCTCCGGCTCGGCTGTCGCCTCCGGGTCCCCCTCCGGTGCCTCGTCGCCCGCCTGCGGTCCCTCCGTCGGCACCTCGTCGGCCGCCTCCGGGCCCCCCCGCTTCGGCTGGGCGTCGGACGGCGCCTTCCCTGGCACCGGCTGCGCCTCCGCCTGCTGCGGCTTCCCCCTTCTGCCTGCCTGCGCCGGTGTTCCCTCCTGTTCCCTCCTCGTTTCCTTTGTCGGTCCCTCCGTCTGTCTCCTTGTCCCCTGTGTGGTCCCCTCCTGCTCCGGCCTCCCTTCCGCCTGCGGCCCCTGCGGCAGCCTTCCCTCGCCCGCCTGGGTTCCCTTGGGCTCCCCTGCTTCCTCCTCCCTTTCCCTCCGTCCCGCCTGTTTCTGCTCCTCGTCCCTCTGTGTCTCCTCCGTTCCCTTCTGGTCCCTTTGTCCCTCCTGTCTTTGCTCCTCGTCCCTCGGTGTCTCCTGTGTTCACTCCTCGCCCTGTTGTTCCTCCGTTTTCTGTCCCCTCTGTGTCTCCTTTCTCTGTCTGCCTGTCCGCGTTTCCTGTTCTTTGTCGGGTCCTGTCCTTCTGTTGGTCCTTGTTCCTGTTCTCTGTCTCGGTTCTGTTCCCTGTTTTTGGTTGATGGTCTTGCTTTTTGTCTTTCAGGTCCTGTTCCCCGGTCTCGTCCGTCGCCTCCTCTCGGGCGCGCCCGGTGTGCGCGCCTTTGGGGGGGGGTTCTGTCACGATCCGTTCCGTTCGATCCCGATGTGTGCCACGCCCCCTCATTATCCACGTGTGCTTTCCCGATCGTGCCCAGCTGTTCCTTGTTATGTCGGCTTGTCTTCTGTATTTAGTCCGCGTCTGAGTCAGTCTTCCCCAGATCCGTCATTAATGTTTGTTGGTGTTTTGGTCCTGTCCACCCCAATAAACCGCGTTTGCCTGCAGTTTGGTCTTGCCTCGCCTGCTTCCCAGCTCGCTTCTCTGCCGTCCCATGACAGTATGAGTCTAACTTTTGGGGGAGAAATAAATAAAATAAAGCTGCGCATCTCCCATTTGAACAAAATAAGGAATAAGTTATTTCTCTTTATATTAGACAAGAATAAATCAAACTGTCCTTCCTCTTTAACAGCATATATGGGAGAGCAATATGTGCAGGGTCATGTTTGTTAATATTTTCCTGAGATTATCATAGCTGCATGCATTTCTTTGCTTTTTTTCAGGTCAGGTTATGTTGAAGAAATGTAAGCATGTTGAGATTTTCAGGGCTCAATCTTGACCGCTGAGGTGAGAGAATGTGTCCACTTGTACTAAACACCTATGAGTTTTCAGTTAGTGTATTTGATGATTATTCTTTTAAATAAAATTATAAAATGATCATTAAGTGTTCTCTTGAGAGTAGCTCTGGATATGTTCATGTGTTCACGTCTTCACATAGTGAGTGAGACAGCAGACGCTTTAAAAACCATGACCATCATGCAGTGGAGGTTTTAGGCATGGGCGAACGGGGCAGCCGCCCGGGGCGGCACTTTTTCATGTCACGTGGGGGGCGGCACACGAACTTGGAGGAAAACAAAAATAATCTAAATAAAGCGGTTTTCTAGAGGATGGGCGAGCGGAGACGATAAGGGATGAAGTTGGGAGGGCGCCGGGAGGGATTCTATGGGGGGCGGCACACGAACCTGGAGGACAAAATAATCATCTGTGCCGCTGTGGGGGGGGGTACTGTAGTTGGTTAGTGAGCAAGCGGCAGCCTTTTTGCGCTGTATATTCACAGACGCACATCGCGATTTAATTTGCTGCACAGCTATATTTTGATTTATTCATCCATCTATCTATCAAATCGGACATTTTACGTGGCATCTGAATTATACTGTAATTGACTCCAATTACATGACTGGATTCCGGGATTCCCTCTGCATCACAGAAATAATACGGCTTTAAGTTATAAATGGAACTTACCTTTATCTTCACGGAGGGATGGTGTTCGCGAATATGGGAGAACATGTTCGACATATTTCCTCCTTTTGCGGCCACTCTTCGTCCACATTTCTTGCAAACTTTATATCCACCCCACGATCATTTTTCGGATACCCAAAATATTCCCATACTGCAGATTTAAATTTTTTTTTCGGCGGGAAATAGAGATTAGAATTTGCAGCCACTATCGGACATTTTCGCCGCTGTGCATTTATGGGTGGAGTCTAAGCAGTAAAGCGGAAAGAAGTTGCATATACACAGCAGCGCAGGTGAGATTTGGTTTCTTTTTTTTTTTCCAAACCGCGGATAGGCAAATGTGCATGATATGATAATCGTACATGTCAATATCACAATAAACCGCCATACCGGTAAACTGTTACAACCCTAGTGGGGATTGATACACCTTACAAAGTTGATGCTGTAATATTTATCACTCTGATGCATTGTTCTGACCCATATGCATATAAGCCTTTCAGTCTGACAAACTGGTAGTATCATGACTGCCTTTTTCCAGGTCTGGTGCCCAACGTGATCAAATTGTTTTACACCTGTGCCCTCAGGTGGAGTCAACTCTGTGTGATACCATTACAATATGTCATAGTTTTACAATAGTTGTGACAATATAATTTCTTTTAGGAGAATTCAACGTGTTGAAAGCACAGATGGTAGAGGAGGAGGAATGGGTTCCATCTCCATTGAACAGGTATTTATGTAGCTGATCTTACAGCTGAACCTGCTGTTTTTCTCTTTTTTTCTCTGTGCTTACTGTGCTGTACCCTACAAAAATGTGAAAACAATGAGCTTCATTTTAAGCAGTTGGAGTTGGAATGTAGAAGTCATGCTATTTTTGTCTGTTTTTGTTATATTACAGAACTATTGTAAAATAATATTTGCGTGCTTGTATGATTTCTTTCACAGATCCCCCTCGACGTCCTGGAGGATATCCTTTTAGAAGTAGTCCTGTTCGAGGGTGACAAAGCTTTTTTAAAGCTGTCACTTGTTTGTCACCTTTTTTTGGGACTTAGTCGGAAGGGAAACCTTCCGTGCCCGAGCGCATTTTCAGTGGCTTGACAGTAAGTATAAAACATATTATGATATTTGGATACCCTTTGAGTTGGGATGTTTGTATTCCCATTAACAAGGGATTTTACTCTAATTAATCATTCTTAAATTTGAAACCTACAGGTGTAGTCCCATGGAAACTGTACAGTGCGGCCTATCAAGCACAATTCCGACGATTGTATCGCCTGGAATGCTGCCAGCACTGTCTAGAGACTTATAAGAACAGCTTACCAGGTATGCATACTGTGTAAGAATGTTGACGATTGTTGCTGAAGTCAGTGGTTGCAAAAAAAAGTCACCAGAACAATTTGTGTGTCAGGTCCTGAATATTTTCTTGAAAGTATGCAATGAAAAACATTGTTGCTCTGTTTTGATACTAAGTATGCTTGCTTATTATTTATTGTCCCATAGGCTACATTGGGCTACATTGGGCATGGAAGACGAGGGGAACTTCAGGGATTCTTTAGCGAGGACACACAGCCTGGGTTCTGCAGCGAGTTCTGCAAACACCTTGCGGAAGACTTGGGTGTGTGAATGGGTGGGTATGTAAGGAAAATAGCAAATTGGATGACTTTGGAATAAAAAAATAACAGCTACTATGCCTTTGTTTCCTTGTCTACACACAGACTACACACATGACCGAACCACATTTTAAGTTTTATCAGCTTTTCATTAAAAAGCACAGTGGCACCCAATTGTGATGAGTAAACTGTTTGTGGAAATGAGTGGCACCTCTATATCATTTGTGAATAATTTGTTATCTCATATCGACATTAAATCATAAGTTTATTTAATTTTAATGTTGGCACAGAAATAACTTACAGTGCCTTTGGAAATGCAATAAAATGCTCATTTGGAAAACGTTTAACTATCCTTTGTAATTGAGTAAAATTATGATAACTGAATACTTTTATAAGGCACTGTATACTTGATTGCAATGGGTTTTATTACTCTCCGGCTATATTAATACACCAATCAATATGTTAACCAATCATCACAGACAAGCATTACATCGATATCGGATTGAAACTATATTATGGCCATCCTACAGCTACATAAACAAGGGTAAATAGTCCTACTTTCACTGTCCTGGAGAGAGTGAGAGAGAGAGAGAGAGAGAGACAGATGTAAACATGTAAGCAGCAGCAGAATAAAATAGAAATATAATTTCAGAATGTTTTACTTATGCAAATGTCATTTTCGAGAAATGTTTGGCTCACATTATCACCAAATTGATGACAATATCACCATTTACTACAAAACTTTGAACTCAATAATTAACAAAATAATATATAAGAAATAAATTGACTCCTCCTTGGATTGCCACCTTATCGTGGTGGAGGGGTTTGCGTGCCTCCGTGAACCTGGGGGCTAGGTTGTCGGGGGCAATAGCCCCTGGTAGGGTCTCCCAAGGCAAAAAGGTCCCAGGGGAGGGGCCAGACAAAGAGCAATCCGAAAGAACCCATGAAAAAGTTAAAGATCAAAGTCCCGTTTCCCTCGCCCGGACTAGGGTCACCGGGGCCTCACCCTGGAGCCAGGCCTGGGGGAGGGGCCCGTTGGCGAGCGCCTGGTGGCCGGGCCTTGGCCCGTGGGGCCCGGCCGGGCTCAGCCCGAAAGTGGCACGCGGGACTGTCCCCAGGTGGGCCCACCACCCGCAAGGGGAATGTCAGGGGTTCGGTGCATTGTGGATCGGGTGGCGGCCAAGGGAGGCCCTGGCAGTCCGATCCCCGGCTGACAAAACTGGCTTTCGGGACATGGAATGTCACCTCTCTGGTGGGGAAGGAGCCTGAGCTTGTGCGTGAGGTTGAGAGGTATCGACTAGATATAGTCGGGCTCACCTCAACGCATAGCTTGGGTTCTGGAACCAATCTCCTGGAGAGGGGCTGGACACTCTTTTACTCTGGAGTTGCGGCGGGTGAGCGACGCCGGGCTGGGGTGGGGCTATTGGTGGCCCCACAGCTCGGTGCATTAACATCGGAGTTTACCCTGGTGAACGAGAGGGCTGTTTCCCTGCGTCTTCGGGTCGGGGATAGGTCTCTAACTGTCATCTGCGCTTATGCGCCGAATGTCAGTTCGGAGTACCCGGCCTTCTTGGATTCCCTTAGCGGTATGCTATTTGGCGTGCCGCGGGGGGATTCCATCGTTTTGCTGGGGGACTTCAACGCTCACGTGGGCAATGACAGTGTGACCTGGAAGGGGGTGATTGGGAGGAACGGCCTCCCTGATCTGAATCCGAGTGGTGTTCTGTCATTGGACTTCTGTGCAATGCATGGTTTGTCCATAACGAACACCATGTTCGAGCATAAGGGTGTCCATAAGTGGACATGGTACGAACATGCCCGGGGCTACAGGTCGATGATCGATTTTATAATCATATCAACTGATCTGCGGCCCTCTGTCATGGACACTCGGGTAAGGAGAGGGGCAGAGCTGTCAACTGATCACCACCTGGTGATGAGTTGGCTCAGGTGGCGGGGGAGGAAGCCGGTCAGACCTGGTAGGCCCAAGCGCATAGTGAGGGTCTGCTGGGAACGTCTAGCAGAGGCTCCTGTTCCCTGGAGCTTTAACTCGTGCCTCCGGCAGAATTCCGACTGCATGCCGGGGGAGGTAGGGGACATTGAGTCCGAATGGACACGGTTCCGGACCTCCATTGTGGAAGCGGCCGTACGGAGCTGTGGCTGCAGGGTGGTCGGTGCCTGTCGTGGCGGTAACCCCCGTACCCGATGGTGGACACCAGAGGTGAGGGGGGCCGTGAAGCTGAAGAAGGAGGCTTACCGGGAATTATTAGCCCGGGGGTCTCCGGAGGCAGCTGATGGGTACCGGCGAGCTAGGCGGAACGCGGCTCGGGCGGTCGCAGAAGCAAAAACCCGGGCGTGGGAGGAGTTCGGTGAGGCCATGGAAAGTGACTTTCGGTCGGCCTCAAAAAGGTTCTGGCAAACCATACGGAGTATCAGGAGGGGGAAGCAGCTCCTGGTTCCTACTATTTATAGTGGGGGGGGGGGGCTGTTGACCTCACCTGGGGACATCATCCTGAGGTGGAAGGAATACTTTGAGGACCTCCTCAACCCTGCCTCAGATACATCTACGCATACTGCCTTTGAGACATCTGAGGGCACAGAGTCCGAGGGTGCTGGGGGGGGCTTGCTCATCACTGAGGCTGAGGTGGCCGCGGCGGTTAAACATCTCCGTGGTGGCCGGGCCCCGGGGGTGGACGAGATCCGCCCGGAGTACCTGAAGGCTCTAGATGTTGTGGGGCTGTCGTGGCTGACACGCCTTCTCAACAGTGCGTGGAGGTCAGGGACAGTGCCGCTGGATTGGCAGACCGGGGTGGTGGTTCCCTTATTTAAGAAAGGGGACTGGAGGGTGTGTTCCAACTATAGGGGGATCACACTTCTCAGCCTCCCTGGGAAGGTCTATTCCAGGGTACTGGAGAGGAGGGTGAGATCGATAGTCGAATCTCGGATTCAGGAGGAACAATGTGGTTTTCGTCCTGGTCGTGGAACGCTGGACCAGCTTTATACCCTTGCAAGGGTACTGGAGGGGGCCTGGGAGTTTGCCTATCCAGTATAGGGGGACATGTGTTTTGTGGATTTGGAAAAGGCTTACGACCGGGTTCCCCGAGGTGCTCTGTGGGGGGTGCTTCGAGAGTATGGGGTTCGGGGTCCACTGTTGTGGGCAATCCGGTCCCTGTACGAACGGAGCAGAAGCTTGGTCCGCATTGCCGGCAATAAGTCGGACGTGTTCCAGGTGCGTGTTGGGCTCCGCCAGGGCTGCCCTTTGTCATCGGTCCTGTTTATTTATATTTATATAAATAATATTTATGGACAGGATTTCTAGGCGCAGCCAAGGCGTCGAGGGTGTCCAGTTTGGTGACCTCAGGATTGCCTCGCTGCTTTTTGCAGATGATGTCGTCCTGCTGGCTTCATCTGCTGGGGATCTCCAGCAGGCACTGGGGCGGTTCGCAGCCGAGTGCGAAGCAGCAGGGATGAGGATTAGCACCTCCAAGTCCGAGACCATGGTTCTCAGCCGGAAACGGGTGGTTTGCCCTCTTCGGGTTGGGGAAGACGTACTGCCTCAAGTGGAGGAGTTTAAGTGAGGGGTCACGAGTGAGGGTAGGCGAGATCGGGAGCTGGATAGACGGATCGGAGCGGCGTCTGCAGTTCTGCAGGCGCTTAACCGGTCCGTCGTGGCTAAGAAAGAACTGAGCCAAAAAGCCAAGCTCTCGATCTATTGGTCCATCTTTGTCCCTACCCTCACCTATGGTCATGAGCTATGGGTAATGACCGAAAGAACGAGATCGCGAATACAAGCGGCCGAAATGAGGTTTCTCCACAGGGTGTCTGGGCTCTCCCTTAGGGATAGGGTGAGAAGTTCGGATATCCGGGAGGGCCTCAGAGTAGAACCGCTGCTTCTTCACGTCGAAAGGAGCCAGTTGAGGTGGTTTGGACATCTGGTGCGGATGCCTCCTGGACGGCTACCCGGGGAGGTTTTCCGTGCCTGTCCTACAGGGAGGAGGCCCCGAGGCAGGCCCAGGACTCGCTGGAGGGATTATATCTCTCGGCTGGCCTGGGAACGCCTCGGTGTCCCCCCCGAGGAGCTGGTGGGGTTAGCTGGGGAGAGGGAGGTCTGGTACCCCCGCGACCCGAACCCCGGACAAGCGGCAGATGATGGATGGATGGAAGAAATAAATTGAGAAACTAAATTTCCTGTTACAGACAATTTATCTTAAAATAGTTTGATGTTCAGAATGCTCCTCACTCCACTTCACGCAGCTTTAAAACACGTAAGGACCATGTTAGGCCAAAAGCTGAACAATGTTTGTGGGAAACACTCTTGATTTCCCCAGGAGATCTAGACATAGCATATATGTGTGTATGTGCACAATGAATAAATGGAATAAGCTGCTACAGTTACATTGAACCATGTGCTTGTGCTCATGTGCACAAGCACACACACACACGCCGATGGGCTTTAGAGTTTAACTTTAGGTCTGTGAAAGCAGACATAATTATTTCTGTCAGGACCTCGATGTGTATCCAAGCCCCCAAAACACACTAACTCAGGCGTTCACGCAACTTATCGCGAAAAACCAGACAGAAATAGACTTGAAAATTTTAAAGAAAAGACATTAGCGGTTTTTGTTAATGTTTAAAGGTATAAAAAACCTTTGCTGCCTTTCTTAAATGGCTAGAAAACATTGGCTCAACACTATTAATAGTTTATATGAGGATGGGGTCTTTGCAACAGTCACAATCCTATCAGTCAAGTATAGCCTGCCAAAGAAACATATGTTTCATTTATTTCAAAGCAGACACTATGTGCAAAAGCTGTTTCCTCATTTCCCTAACGGCAACCAGAATTGGAGGGTCCTAAAAGACCTTTCATAAGACTTGGGGCCCTGTCCTGAGGTTTATCAAAGACCAGGTTCTAACACTAGCGGAGACTGTTGCTGTTTAAGTACTAGATGGGAAGACCCCAGCAATGAAATTCGTAACATTTCTGTCATGTTTCTGGACGGCACGGGAACGGGAACGAGGCATCACAGGCACAAAAGAAGGGTGGACGACCCACTTGCGGCTCCAGGAAACAGAAAAGGGGTTTATTAAAGAAAACAGATAAACACTACAAACGACTAACCAAAAACAAAGGACCACGAGGGGTCAAAACTAAAACAGGGAGGAATTAACTAGACTAAATACACACAAGGAAAACTAACAAACTAGGTAAACTACACTCAAAGGAGAACCAGACACGACACGATGAACAAGAGTTTAGACACGATGAACCAGCGGGGAACAGAACAAAGGCAGGAACTAATATACACGGGGTAATGACTAACACAGGGCAGGTGAGGCTGATTAACAAAGACTAGGGAAACAGGACACAGGTGAAACCAATTAACTCAAAGACACTACTAAATCAGGGAAACTAAACACTAACCAAGGAAGCATACATCAACACACGGAAGGTACAAAGGCAATAACAAAGGCAGGGGAACAAGAAACAAAACCAAAACCAATAACAAAGCAAACACCAGGAATAATTAAGCATAAAGAAAAACACCAGGGAGCTAAATACAAAAACAGAGGAGGTGGGATTCGAACACAAGACAAGAGGGAACTCATGGACCGAGGGGCAAACAGACAGCACATGCTAAATACATTAAGCCACGAGACCAGACAGGAGACAGGGGAGAACAAGGACTGACGTGAAGGACGGAATGACCAGCACCACCTGCTGGTCAAACAGGGAAGGGGCACGAAAGGACCACAGTGGGGGCTGACCCTGACAATTTCAAGATGTATAGGTCGTAAAACTGCTTGTATTTTATACTTTTAAACACTATTGACCAGCTTTGGTGCCTCCTTTAAAATGTACATGTGGTGAGCCAATTTTTGCCCATTTATGAATGGCAGCTAAAGTTTTTTATACCTTTAAATATTAACAAAATCAGTTAATATCTTTTCTTTAAAATTTACAAGTCTATTTCTGTCTGGTTTTTCGCGATAAGTTGCGTGAACGCCTAAGTTAGTGTGTTATGGGGCTTGCACATACATCGCGGTCCTGTACTTTCACAGACCTGAAGTTAAACTCTAAAGCCCTGATAACAAAATACAACTAAATACGTCTTTTAAGTTATTTACTCGTTTTGATTAGCTATCCGTTGGTGAAATTAGCTAAATGTTGCTAAACAGTCGGGAGTTGTGGTGTGAGTCTGACTTTTATTTAAATTAGAAATTGCCATCATTAAAATGATGGTCCTACCTAAAATCAATTACTTGTTCTCAATGATCCCTAATAAACCCTCTATGGCTTGGTTTAAATCACTAGACTCAAGCATCTCGTCATTTTTATGGAAGAACAAACCATCATGGATAAGCTTGAAAACTCTGCAAAAAGCCAAAGGTAATGGTGGTCTAGAACTACCAAGTTTCTATCACTACTTCTTAGCCAACAGACTGCAGTATATATCAAATTGGATCAAATCAAGCCCGGTAGATAGTCCATGGATGGACTTAGATCAAGCAATCTGCAGAGAAGTAAAATTGTCTGATTTGCCTTTTATAAGTCCTACTATTAAGCGGTATAAATGTTTTAAGAGCCTTAGTATTACCACCTCATTAATAGCCTGGTGGGAATTTTTTAAAATTACTAGGTCTCCACTTATTCCCTGCAAACTAACACCCATTTGGAACAATCCAGATATTTGCCAAAAAAAGATAACATTGAACTTTCCCTTATGGCATGATAAAGGGATTAGAAATCTTGAACATGATATTCAAAACAGGAAATTTATTTCATTCGACGAACTAGTCTCAAAATACAGAATTAGCAACAGTAAATTTCTTGGGTACCAGCAACTGAAGTCCATTATTCAGGCAAGGTTCAATCTTAATCAGTTAAACTTTGAAATACCTCCATGGCTGCTAGAATTTTGTAATCTTTCTAGCCCCAAATTATTGTCAAAAATGTATAAGTTATTGTCAAAAATGGATGACTCAATTTCCCTTCCAATCTCAAAATGGGAGAAAGATCTATCCATCGATTCAGATCAAAACTTTTGGAAAGAAATATGTTTAAACACCTTCAAAATGACTAAAAACCCAAACTTACAGCTTATACAATACAAAACTCTGCATAGAACTCATTATACAGGACAAAGGATGTTCCAAATGGGCCTTATCCACTCAAACCTATGCACCCACTGCTCAGGTGAATTTGCGGAGAACTACATGCATGCCATATGGTACTGCACCCCAGTTCAGAAGTTCTGGCAAAGGATATGTGAGGATCTATCAATTTGATTTAATTGCTATATCCCAACCTCACCTACATTGTGCATTTTAGGGGCTTTGTCGCCGGGGGCCCCGGGTCCGCTCCATCCCATGCCGCGGTGGGGGGCTGGGGTGCCTAATGAGCCAGCTGGTTAGCTGGCTCTCTTCTGTCAGGGGGTAGTAAGCTCCCCCCTGGTATCATGAATCCCAGCCCCTCTCCCCCCTCACTCACATAACATGCCACGCACGCATGTAGGATCTCGGGGTGGGAATGTGCCGCGCACGCTGTGGTGAGGGGGCCATCCACATGGCCTTACTCGCTGTGCTGTGCGGCCCTCTGCCTCCCCTTGTTTTAATTGTACTTTAGTCACCACATATCAGTATACACACAGGGCCTTGGGGGGTGGGGGCACTACTCAGAGGTTGGTGGGTGGGGCCGCTTAGGTGGTCTCACTTACCTCTTCACTGCTGCCCGCCCCTCAATTTTACTTACACCATATACATTGAGGGTCTTGGCGGGGGGGGGGGGTGATGGGGAGGAGAGCTGTTTGCAAGCAGCGCTCCTCCTCGCTTCCCCCGTCAATTTTAAATCCATCTTAAGTTTCTCAACAGTCATACTCATCCCGTACACCACATACACTCACAATCACCAACACATGCATCCAACACCGCGGCTGCCTCCTTGGCATGGTTGCTGTCCCTCCTCCCCGGGTGGTGGCCTGGGGGGGGCTCGGGCCTCTCCGGCGCGGGTGGGGCTCTCTGCCGGGGGCCGGTCGGCTCCCGGCCGCCTGGGGTCCTGGGGCCCTGGCCCATGCGGGAGCGGCTGTCACCCTCGCGGGGTCGGCTGCCTGTTGCCTATGGTTCTCTGGGGCTCGTGCCCTTTTGGCTGCGGGGGCTGTGCCTGGGTCCTCCCTCCTCCTCCTGCTGGGGTGGGGACCCGGATGTCATGGGCACGTGGGGCCTTGGCTCTTCCGTGCTCATGGGGGGCCGCGGACGCCTTGGGTCTCCTGGGCCTGTCTCCGCCGGCCTCTGGTTCTTGTGGGGTGTGGTTGCGGCCCCCCACCCTCGCTATCAAGTGCATTCCATGGAGAAATTCACACGCAGCCAACACACGAATACATGTTCAAACACCTCCCCCAAACAGATGAACACACATGCTCCCTTCCAAGCACATGCTACAATTTTGTATGTCTGTATATCTGTTTTATTTTCTTTATTTCTGGTTGTGTCTTTGTATTTATGCTTTTTTGGTTGTATTTCAAATGCGTTTTTTTTCTTTCTTTTTTTTCTTGTCTTATGTGCTTTTTACGTTACTCCTGTCTTTCTTAGCCTCTCTGTCCCACTGTTGTCTCCGCCTTTGTTCGTGTTTGTTCGTCCTTATGTTTTTTTTTTTGTTTGTTTTCTCTCTCTCTCTCTCTCTCTCTCTCTCTTTCCTTCTTTCTCTTTCATTTCTCTCCCTACCCCTTTTCTTCACTCATTTTCCTAATCTATCACTCCCTTCCGGGCAGCACGGCAACTGGAATATTTTACATGTATTAAATAAGATACAATGAAATATACGAATAAAAAGAAATTGACCAACATGAAGGGCCTATACAGAGTTTATAGAGCCCCTCATGGTAAAGCAAATATGTCTGACACAGCAGTGCATTCAGACAATTATTCTGCTTGCGAAAGCTGCCGGACAGGACACATTAAAAAAAAAAAACATTTAATTATTATAATATATTTGCTTTACATGGTAAAGTCTTTTTTTAATTACCATATAAAACAGCCATTATACTGTGAGAAAATATGTTTCTATTTTCTTGCTGTCATCTCGTGGTCAAGCTAAAGTTTTGCAATGAGGGAAAAAATAATTAAAATGTTTTTATTTTCTCAAAGATATTTTTATTGATTTTAAACAAGAGAAAGACACCAGCAACAAAACAAAAGCACACACGTTATTTCAAAAGACCTCACTAAATATGACCTCACTAAATAAGTCAATTCTGAAAGGGTTGCATGAAGAAATCAGATAACATTGCAGTAGAGTATTATAGAAAAAAATGATAATTTAGACATATTCAAAAAACAGTAATGATAACAAGGTGTGCAACTCTAAACCCAAAAACCTCACCACATAATAACCCCGTCCTCTTGCCAGATTGATTAATTAAAAAGAACACGACGACAATATTGTTTCTGGAACCTTACTGGGTATTACTAATAGACGGAGTCTGAGACCGAAGACTTGAAAAATACTCCAGGAAGGGCCCCCATACCTTCTGACATTCTTTGGTGGTATCACTAATCGAGTAGCGTATCTTTTCGAGGCTTAAACAGGACATAAGGTCCCTCATCCATTGAGCATGGGTGGGTGGAGCAGCACCTTTCCATCTGAGTAAGACTGCACGTCTGGCTAGAAGGGAAGCAAAGGATAGTGTCCGGCGTTTCACCGGGGTCAGACATGTATCAGCATCACTGAGGCCAAAGAGCGCGATCAAAGGGTCGGGGTGTATACAGTCATTGACAAAAGTCTTGTCACATAAGGACATAGTAACTTAAAAAGGCATATAACTTTATTTCTAATCAATCAATTGTTACAATGAATGGATCAATTTAATGCCAAGGGCTTTCATATTAATAACTGGGTGCAAAATGAAACAGTCAAAAAGTGTCCTGATGTTCACAGCTTGTTAAAGTCCAAAACACCTGTTTTTGCAAGGACAAAAGTCTTGTCATGTCTTTTAATTATTCAACCAATCACAAATTAGAGGTTCACCTTTGACAAATATTGTAATTAACATAATCCCAGGTGTGTATAAAAAGAACCCCAGCACACCAGACCTTCACTTGAAGTGCAGCCTGGCTTCTGAAAACATGCCAAAGATTCAACCACAGACCAAGTCTACTGCTGAGGTGGCAGACATCGTTAATGTATCCAAACATCAAGTGGAGAGGATTAAAAAAAGATATAAAGAAACTGGTGATGTTCATGACAAGCCCAGGTCAGGCAGACCCCGTAAGACAACTCTTTGAGAGGACCGTTTGTTGCTTCGAAAGTCCAGGGCCAACCCTTTTTCAACTGCAGCAGAGCTACATCAGAACTGGTCACCAGAAACCGCTGTGTCTACAAGAACAGATTCTCGAATTCTCGCACGCAGTGGTCTCCATGGTCAAATTAGTGCTCAGAAACCAGCATTAACAAGAACACAACAAAAAAAGCATGTTGAATTTGCCAAGGCCCACAGCTTGCAGCAAGGATGGACAGAGGCAAAGTGGCAGAAGGTTGATTTTTCTGACGAATCATCCATTGAACTACATACCAAATGCCGCAAACACTGCAGGAGACCTGTTGGAACCCGCATGAACTCAAAATCCACCCAGAAAACAGTCAAGTTTGGTGGAGGAAAAATCATGGTTTGGGGTTACATCCATGGGGGTGTTCGAGAGATCTGCAGAGTGGATGGCAACATCAACAGCCTGAAGTATCAAGATATTCTTGCTGCCCATTACATTCCAAACCATAAGAGGGGGCAAATTCTGCAGAAGGATGGCGCTCCTTCTCATACTTCAGCCTCCACATTGAAGTTCCTGAAACTGAAGAGGATCAAGGTGCTCCAGGATTGGCCTGCCCAGTCACCAGACATGAACATTATTGAGCATGTCTGGGGTAAGATGAAGGAGGAGGCTTGGAAGACGAAACCAAAGAATCTAGACGAACCCTGGGAGTCCTGCAAAATTGCTTTCTTTGCCATTCCTGATGACTTCATCAACAAGTTATTTCAGTCATTGCCAAGACGTATGGATGTGGTCCTCCAAGCTCATGGGAGTCATACACATTATTAATTTTTTTTTTTCCAAGGCACCATGACTTTATGTTCTGATGTTATTGTAGCATGTTTGTGTATTCTAAATGAAGTATATGTATAATTTCTACATTATTTTTGCATATGACAAGACTTTTGTCCAGGCAAAAGTTGACCTTTCTGTCCTAATTACATGACAAAACTCAATGAATGATGCAAAACTTTATTTTGGTATAATAAGCATAATCTAGAGGGCTTTGCCTTTTCTCATAAGCCATTTCTGATTCCAACTGATTAACTACAGGTCAAGTTATTATTTGTTGTTCCTACAACTTGGTTAAGCGACAAGACTTTTGTCAGGCACTGTAGGCTGTTTGAGGACTAACGACAGGGTTTGAAATATCCCCCTCCAGTATTCTTCAAGACTAGGACACGACCAGTACATGTGAATAAGCGAAGCATCCTCATTTCCACACTTGTCACAGCGGGGATCCACATTCGGGTAAATACGCGATAGTTTGACTTTGGACATATGAACTCTGTGCACAACTTTAAACTGTAAAAGACAGTGGCGGGCACATAAAGATGTTGAATTAACCAACTTAAATATTGAGTCCCAAGTGTCCTCACTCAATGACACGTTAAAATCCTGTTCCCAAGCAGTTTTGATTTTATTAATAGAAGGACATTTCATACCAGCCAGTTTGTCATAAATAACGGATATTAACCCTTTGCGCGTTGGTTGCAAAGTAAGAAACATATCAGCTGCATTCATAACTGGTGACTCAGGGAAAGTCCGAATTAGAGATTTGAGAAAGTGTCTAATCTGCATATATCTAAAAAAATGAGTATTTGGGAGATCAAATTTATCAGAAAGTTGAGTAAAAGATGCGAAGCTATTGTTGAAAAACAAATCATTAAAACACACAATTCCCTTTCTATGCCAATCATAAAATACAGGGTCGGATAAAGAGGGCTGAAAAAGATGATTTGATAAAATTGGACTCAAAAGAGAAAAACCAGTTAAATTGAAGTGTTTTCTCATCTGAGCCCATACTCTCACAGTATGCCAGACAACCGGATTATCAATTGACTTGTTTCGGGCTAAAGGAAGTGAGGATCCAAGAAGTGCCAAAACAGAAGATTCTTTAGCTGAATTCAATTCCAATGACACCCAGGATGGACAATTATCTTTGTTTTGGGAATAGAACCAAAACGCAATACAGTGTATATTAGCTGCCCAATAGTAATAACAGAAATTAGGCAAAGCCAGGCCTCCATAACGCCTAGATTTCTGGAGATGAGCTTTATTCAAACGGGGATGCCTTCCTCTCCATATATAAGAGGATATATCTGAATCTAAAGAAACAAAAAAAGATTTAGGGAATAAAGGTAGGTATTGACTGGAACAGATACAAAAATTTAGGTAGCACGTTCATTTTAACGGAATTAATTCTCCCCACTAAAGATACATTAAAATGTTTTTAAATGAAAAATTCATACAAATTCATAAGATGACAGGCAGACTACAGTCACTCAGTGTCTCCACCCTCCGTTACTGCTTTTCCGCTACAGGATGTTGGGGAGCCTGTAACTGGGAACTGTGTATGTTTGCGCTGAAACTGGGCACTGTAACAAACACTGGTTTGTTACCAGATGTCTGCAATTATACTCCTGTCCTCTAAGGGTCAGTATAATTTAATAGAGGACTATAAGGACCAAGAGCCTATATAAGGGCAAGGGCAGCCATGTTTGTTGAGGCTCAGAATAAAGGAAGTAAGTCCTTATTTGAGGAACGGGAAGTGTTCATGGCTCAATGTAAGATGTTTTTCTGAATGATATGGATGTATTGTTTGTTTAATTTAGTAACAATTATTTGAATGATATACATGTGTATTTGTTGGGTTTAGCAAAAAGCGGGATGTATGATTTTTTATTTTCAGAAAGGCCTTTTTTTTCCTCCCTGATTTACTTGCAACTGCCAACCTTCTCTTTCCGACTTCACATCCTACCATTGTTTGGACCATCCTCACCTGGAAGAGGACGTTTGGTGTCCACTTTGGACTGTGCTATTCATTTCAGTTGTATGGTTATCCATCTCAACACCAGTTTTCTTGAGTTATTGTTAATTCATTATTTACATGTACATTTGCTGCTCACCTTTGTTAGTAAATATTCTTTGGTCTGTGAACTGATGGTGTATTTCTCTTTACGCCACCCTGAAATGTCCCTCCCTACGTATAGTGTGTAATAGGTTGGTTCTGAGGCAGGAATCAGCAGTGTTACATAAGTGGTGCCTGAACAGGGACCAGGGTTTAACAATTCATTGTATCTTGCATTAGTAGTGGTGTTGCCATGACTAGCAGCAGCCCTCAAGTAGAACATAAGAAAGAACATAAGAAATTTACAAACGAGAGGAGGCCATTCGGTCCATCAAGCTCGTTTGGGGATAACTTAACTAATAGCTCAGAGTTATTAAAATCTTATCTAGCTCAGATTTAAAGGAGCCCAGGGTTTTAGCTTCCGCTACACTAGCAGGAAGACTATTCCATACTCTAACTACACGCTGTGTAAAGAAGTGCTTCCTCAAATTTGATTTAAAATGTTCTCCCGCTAATTTCCACTTATGGCCACGAGTTCTAGTATTTAAACAAATATTGAAGTAGCCATTCGGCTGAACAGCATGCAGACCCGTTAGAATCTTATAGACCTGGATCGTGTCCCCCCCTTAGTCTCCTTTGCTCAAGGCTAAACAGATTCAGCTCAGCTAACCTCTCCTCATAAGACATTCCTCTAAGACCAGGAGTCATTCCCGTAGCCCTCCATTGCACCTTTTCTAAGGCAGCAATGTCCTTCTTAAGGTATGGTGACCAAACCTGCACACAATATTCTAGGTGGGGTCTTACCAAGGAATTATATAAATGTGACATCACCTTCCTTGACTTAAACTCCACACACCTAGATATATAACCCAACATTCTGTTTATCTGTGTTAGAGACACGGGATGAGTTCCATGACTCAGACTTCACAGCTGGTCCATTTGTGACTCGACGAGAACCTTTGCAGAGGAGCATGCACAACTGCCTCCTAAGGGAAAAGCACCTCTTGCCCCTTTTTCTCCAGAGCAGTTACAGGAGATGTTAACCCGGTTGCAGGTAGTGGAATCGTTGGTGGAGAAAATCAACTCTGACTTCAGCACTTTTCAAACTTCTCTAGACACTTGCCAGGTATATGTACAAGGAGTGGAGGACAAGGCAAAGGCAATGGAAGAAAGATTTCAGTAGAGATTGAGTACAGAGGTAGATAGAATAAAACAACTTGTGGACTTACAGATGCAAGAGCTAGGTCAGTCAGTCTATGGATTGTTTGCAGAGGAGAGATGGACAATTGAAGGCTTTAATACAGACACGTGTTCTGCCATCTTCTACACCTGTCCAGGTTTACCCATCTTTTTGTCATTCCCATCCATCTGGCTGCCAAGGACGTCATTTTAAAACGGCCATTAAGATTGAGTTTCCACATTTTGGCCAGGAATCAGATGAAGATCCAGTGGCATATATTGAGAGGTGTGAAGAATTCTTAGCTGTTAGACCAATGAGCGATGTGGAAGTACTAGCTACAATGTCATCTGTTCTGTCAGGTACTGCTAAAGATTGGTGGTTGGCAGAGAGAAGAGCCATTGGAACATGGAGTCAATTTAAGGATGCTTTCCTAAGATCTTTTCTTTCCGAGGATTATGAAGCAGAAGCAGAGAGAAGAATCCATGAGAGGAAACAAGGACCCCAAGAGACCATCCGTAACTTTGCTTTCCAGTACAGGGCACTGTGTCTGCGATGGAAGAATGACATGACAGAGAAGGATGTGGTACATGCTATTCTGCGTAATTATAATCCCTGTCTGCCAAGCCTACTGAGAGGTACTGCTAAAACTGTGGAAAAGTTAGTGAGAGTGGGAACACTGATTGAACAGGATTGGCAGGAAGTCAAATGCTATCTTAATCAGTTCAACCACCCAAGAGCTGACCAACAACATAAACAAACTTCGAGTAAGGTTAGCCATACAAACACCTTACAGATGCAAGGAAGGGTGTCCATTACTTTCAAAGCGCTCACATTACCAATCACCATCAGGGGGCAGCAGTTTTTGGCAATGGTAGATACAGGCAGTTCTCTTTCATTAATACAGTGTGTGTGTTTGTGTGTGTGTGTGTGCGCGCTGTAACTGGGCACTGGGTGTGTGTGTGTGTGTGCTGTAATGGGGCACTGTGTTAGTGTGCGTGAGCTCTAACCGGGGGCTCTGTGTGTTTGTGTGTGTATGCTGTAATGGGGCTCTGTGTCAGTGTGTGTGAGCTCTGACCGGGGGCTCTGTGTATGTGTGTGTGCTCTAAGTGGGCGCTGTGTGTGTGTGTGTGTGTGCTGTAACAGCGCACAGTGTGTTGGTGTGTGTGCTCTAAATGGCCACTATGTGTGTGTGGGCTGTAAGTGGGCGCAGTGTGTGTGCACTGTAACAGTGCCCTGAGTGTGTGTGAGCTCTAACCGGGGACTCTGTGTCTGTGCTGTAACTGGGCACTGTGTGTGTGTGTGTGTGGGTTTGCATAGGTCGCATTTGATAAAATTGTCCCCAAAGTGTAGTGAAACACACACATACACACAGACAAACAAATATACAATAAATTTACCTTGTGAATTATCCTAATAACCGTGGGAAAATAATTTTTCTATTTTCTTGCTACCATCTCCTGGCCGAATATAAGTATTGCAATTACCAGAAAAAATCATTTTGATGTTTTTAAATGGTAGTACTCAATTTTGGCCACCAGACGGCAGTATAAAATGTGCCTGTGCTGTAACAGGGCACTGTGTCTGTGTGTATGCACTATAACAGGGCACTGTGTGCGTGCATGCGTGCGTGCGCTAGCTGGGGGCTCTGTGTGTGTGTGTGTGTGTGTGCTGTAACAGGGCACTGTGTGAATGTGTGTGAGCTCTGACCGGGGGCTCTGTGTGTGTGTGTGTGTGTGTGCTCTAACTGGGCGCTGTGTGTGTGTGTGTGCTGTAACAGGGCACTGTGTCTGTGTGTGTGAGCTCTAGCCGGGGGCTCTGTGTGTGTGTGTGTGTGCTCTAACTGGGCGCTGTGTGTGTGTGTGTGCTGTAACAGGGCACTGTGTCTGTGTGTGTGAGCTCCAGCCGGGGGCTCTGTGTGTGTGTGTGTGTGTGTGTGCTCTAAGTGGGCACTGTGTGTGTGTGTGTGTGCGTGCTTGTGTGCGCTATAACAGCACTGTGTGTGTGTGTGTGTGTGTGCGTGCTGTAACTGAGTCCTGTATGTGTGTGTGTGCTGTAACAGGGCACTGTGTGTGTGTGCTCTATGTATGTGTGCGCTGTAACCAGGGACTCTGTGTGTATGTGCTGTAACTGGGCACTGTGTGTGCGTAAGCTCTAACTGGGGGCTGTGTGTGTGTGTGTGTGTGTGTGTGTGTGAGCTCTAGCCGGGGGCTGTGTGTTTGTGTTGTAACTGGGCACTGATAAAAACTTACCAGCCAGTTTGGCCGGTGATGCATGAACCAGTCATGCAAATCATGTCAGAGACGCTCTGGGTCGTTGGTCCCCTCCGTCCTACATTTCACATGAACACTACACTACGGGTGACGTTTTAGATACCTTTGGCAGCAGCGCGCAGATACTGTACGCTTCGGTTTGCGGGTCCAATCAACGACGAGAGCGCGAAAATACAAACAAGAAATAGGAAATATCGGATGAACAAAGAGGACTGAGCTGGACAGCGAAATAAGCTAAAATCAAAATGCTGCGGTGGTTAGGACAGACGTCAGGATCAGGAAGAGGTGAGAAGAGGAAGGAGGCAGAAGATGAAAATGTTGACAGAGCGTGCGAAACAAAGAGAAGGAAGTTTAATTGTAAATGGCAGACAGGTCGTCATTGGCTAGTGTTTGATAGTAAAAATGCGGTCATGTTTTGTCAGATTTGCCGTGAGTACACGAAAGAAAAAAATAAAACTAACAGTTTCGTGGTGGGGATGTATAGTTAAGTTTATAACAGTTTATAACTGTATAGTTTGTTGTGTGTATTGCACTTTCTGTGCGTTTTTCATGCACTGTTAATAAAATGATCAAATTATCATTCAGTGGCATTCATAATCTCTTATTTTCACCACATAAAAATTTGTCTAATGGAAATTCTGATTGGCTGGTAACTTCAGAAAGTTACCAGCCACTTTGGCTGGTGATCAAAAAAGTTAATTTCGAACCCTGTGTGTGTGTGTGTGTGTGGGTTTGCATGGATCACATTTGATAAAATTGTCCCCAAAGTGCAGTAAAACACACACACATACACAATAAATGTACCTTGTGAATTATCATAATAACCATGGAAAAATTATTTTTCTATTTTCTTGCTGCCATCTCCTGGCCGAATGCAATTATTGCAATTACCAGAAAATATCATTTTAATGTTTTTAAATGGTAGTACTCAATTTTGGCCACCAGACGGCAGCATAATATGTGTGTGTGCAGTAACAGGGCACTGTGTCTGTGTGTGTGAGCTCTAGCCGGGGGCTGTGTGTGTTTGTGTGTGCTGTAACAGGGCACTGTGTGAATGTGTGTGAGTTTGCATAGGTCGCATTTGATAAAATTGTCCCCAAAGTGTAGTGAAACACACACATACACACAGACAAACAAATGTACAATAAATTTACCTTGTGAATTATCCTAATAACCGTGGGAAAATAATTTTTCTATTTTCTTGCTACCATCTCCTGGCCGAATATAAGTATTGCAATTACCAGAAAAAATCATTTTGATGTTTTTAAATGGTAGTACTCAATTTTGGCCACCAGACGGCAGCATAAAATGTGCCTGTGCTGTAACGGGGCACTGTGTCTGTGTGTATGTCTGACCGGGGGCTCTGTGTGTGTGTGTGTGTGTGTGTGTGCTCTAACTGGGCGCTGTGTGTGTGTGTGTGCTGTAACAGGGCACTGTGTCTGTGTGTGTGAGCTCTAGCCGGGGGCTGTGTGTGTTTGTGTGTGCTGTAACAGGGAACTGTGTGAATGTGTGTGAGCTCTGACCGGGGGCTCTGTTTGTGTGTGTGTGTGTGTGTGTGCTCTAACTGGGCACTGTGTGTGTGCTCTAAGTGGGCACTGTGTATGTGTGTGTGTGTGTGCATGTGCTGTAACTGGGCACTGTGTGTGTGTGGGCGCGCTGTAACAGGGCACTGTGTGTGTGTGTGAGTCGTAACTGCGAACTGTGTATGTTTGCGCTGAAACTGGGCACTGTGTGTGTGTGTGCTGTAACTGAGTCCTGTATGTGTGTGTGTGCTGTAACAGGGCACTGTGTGTGTGTGTGTGTGTGTGCGCTGTAACTGGGCACTTTGTGTGTGTGTGTTTGTGTGTGCTGTAACTGGGTACTGTGTGTGTATGTGTGCACGTGCTGTAACAGGGCACTGTGTGTGTGTGTGCGCGCGCGTGAGCTCTGACCGGGGGCGTTCTGTGTGTGTGTGTGTGTGTGTGCGCACTGTAACAGCATTGTGTGTGTGCACGTGCTGTAACAGGGCACTGTGTGTGTGTGTGTGTGGGTGCGCTGTAACAAGGGCACTGTGTGTGTGTGTGTGTGCTGTAACAGGGCACTGTGTGTGTGTGGGTGCGCTGTAACAGGGCACTCTGTGTGTGTGTGTGTGTGTTCCCTGTAACTGGGCATTGTCTGTGTGTGCTGTAACAGTGGACTGTGTGTGTGTGTGTACGTACTCCATGTGAGGACTGTGTGTGTGTGGGCGCGCTGTAACTGGCCACTGTCTGTGCGCTGTAACAGGGGACTGTGTGTGTGTGAGAGCTCTAATCGGGGTGTCTCTGTGCGTTTGCTCTAAGTGGGCGCTGTGTGTGCGCGCGCTGTAACTGGGTGCTGTGTGTGTATGTGTGTGTGCTGTAAGTGGGTGGTGTGTGTGTGTATGTGTGTGTGCTGTAAGTGGGTGGTGTGTGTGTGTATGTGTGCGCACTGTAACTGGGCACTGTGTGTGTGTGCGCGCTCTATGTATGTGTGCGCTGTACCTGGGCACTGTGTGTGTGCTCTATGTATGTGTGCGCTGTAACCAGGGACTCTGTGTGTGCGTAAGCTCTAACTGGGGGCTGTGTGTGTGTGCGCGTGCACTGTAACTTGGAACTGTGTATGTTTGCGCTGAAACTGGGCATCGTGTGTGTGTGTGTGTGTGAGCTCTAGCCGGGGGCTGTGTGTGTGTGTGTGTTTGTGTTGTAACTGGGCACTGTGTGTGTGCACTGTGACTGGGCACTTTTTGTGTTTGTGTTTATCCATGTGTGTGTGCGCTGTAACTGGGCACTGTGTGTGTGTGTGTGTGTGTGTGTGGGTTTGCATGGATCACATTTGGTAAAATTGTCCCCAAAGTGCAGTAAAACACACACATACACACACACACACACACACACAATAAATGTACCTTGTGAATTATCATAATAACCGTGGGAAAATTATTTTTCTATTTTCTTGCTGCCATCTCCTGGCCGAATGTAAGTATT
Organism: Paramormyrops kingsleyae; assembly: GCF_048594095.1. Lineage (NCBI taxonomy): Eukaryota > Metazoa > Chordata > Actinopteri > Osteoglossiformes > Mormyridae > Paramormyrops > Paramormyrops kingsleyae. Next base: position 895,756 of record NC_132809.1, on the reverse strand, counting down.
GCAATTACCAGAAATGAGCATTTTTAATGTTTTTAAATGGTAGTACTCAATTTTGGCCACCAGACGGCAACATAAAATGTGTGTGTGCAGTAACAGGGCACTGTGTCTGTGTGTGTGAGCTCTGACCGGGGGCTCTGTGTGTGTGTGTGTGCTCTAACTGGGCGCTGTGTGTGTGTGTGTGTGTGTGTGTGTGTGCTCTAACTGGGCGCTGTGTGTGTGTGTGTGTGTGTGTGTGTGTGTGTGTGCTGTAACAGGGCACTGTGTGTGTGGGCTGTATCAGCACACAGTGTGTGAGTGTGTGTGCTCTAAGTAGGCGCTGTGTGTGTGTGTGTGTGTGTGTGTGTGTGTGTGTGTGTGCGCGTGCGCGCGCGTGTGCATGCTGTAACTGGGCACTGTGTGTGTGGGTTTGCATAGATCACATTTGATAAAATTGTCCCCAAAGTGCAGTAAAACACACACATACACAGACATACACAATAAATTTACCTTGTGAATTATAATAAATTATTGTTCTATTTTCTTGCTGCCATCTCCTGGCCGAATGTAAGTATTGCAATTACCAGGCATTACTTAAAGCTTCTGCAACCTGAGAAATGCTTCCACAGGTGGCTGGGGCTTGAGTGTGGACCAATACGGGGGTGAGATTCAGCTAGGGTAGCATAATGCAGGTAGGTAACTATCACAGAAGTGTAACAGGACCGTTGCAAAACCATAACACACCGGTTAGAGGTCAGTCTTCCTCCTCTGTTGTGGGAGTCATTGTATTTGTATTTCTGTGAGGCATTTCTATGGATCAGCTGAGAAACAATAGACTTTGAGGTGTATCACAGGGACTGACTAATAGCAGTGCCCCAAAGCCCTAGGTTGTTTTTACGGTTGACAAGATTGAAAACGTTCCTGTTCTCTATCCATGAATGTAATGACTTCCTGCATGGTGACACAGGAGAAGAAGACTGAAAGGGAAGCTAGGAGAAGGAGGGTGTGTGCGGTGTCGCTCTGTTAAGATCTACGAGGTCTTTGCTCCAGGAGGCCTGGACATTGCAGGCAGGCAGCTATTTACCTTTAATCAGCTGTGCCAATTATGCAGAATCAATGACTTCTTGTGGTGTCCTTTGTTCCCCTTGATATGGCCTTCAGGATGCTGCAGGCAAGGTTCTGGACCACTGGACTATCATGTCCCGGGAGGAGGAGATCTGTCCATCTAGGAGAAAGAAGGCCAGGCCATCGCAGTGCCCTCATCAAAGACTGACTCTGACATCAGGACTTTCATCGAGAGCAACAACCGCTCTCGTAGCCCCAGCCTGCTGACGCACCTCGAGAACAGCAGTCTCTCCACTATACACCACTTTGAGAACATCCCCAACAGCCTGGCCTTCCTGCTTCCTTTCCAGTACATCAACCCAGTGTCTGCCCCCAAATGGGCTCATGCTGGAGCAGCCAGGTCACAGGCCACGGGAGTCCAGTCTGCCAAACCTGAGTGACCCCAACGAGAGCAGTGAGTCGGAGGTGTCTCTCTCACCGTTCCGCTATGGGCAAAGCCCAGGCCTGGGGGGCACCGGTGTCACTGTGGCGATCGAGCCTAAGCCTGAGCCTGCTAGCGTAACAACCATCTCCCCGACCCCCACCTCCCAGCAGCCTCAACAGCAGCAAGCACCAATGCAGCAGCAGCCGGCTGGACTGAGTGAGCAACATGCATTTGTTAAGAGTGAGCAAGCCAAGAGCATCGTTACCTCGTCCTTCTCCTCCAAGATGCATCGCATGCGGCGCATGGGTTCTATCTCACGCAAGGGCCGAGTGTGCTGCAACGCATGCGGCAAGACCTTCTATGACAAGGGCACCCAGAGGATCCACTACAATGCTGTGCACCTGAAGATCAAGCACCGCTGCACTATCGAGGGCTGCAACATGGTGTTCAGCTCCCTGCGCAGCCTCAACCGGCACAGCGCCAACCCTAACCCCCGACTACACATGCCCATGCTGCGGAACAACCGTGACAAGGACCTCATCCGCTCCAGCGTTGGCTCTGGCACATCTGTCATCTCCAGCACCAAAAGCAGTTTGACTCTGACCAGCCCGGGACGGCCACCTCTTGGCTTCACTACCCCACCGCTCGAGCCCATGCTGCAGTCTCCCCTGCAAAGTTCTCTGATCTTCCCATCCTTGAAATCAGTCCAGCCAGTACAACCGATACCCCCATTCTATTGTGCGCTGTTGTCCCCTGGGGATCTTGTCAGTTCACCGGTCTCCCTGCCCACCAGCTCCATACTCCCTCCGGCCTCTAACAACATGTTTCTCATGGAGCAGCAGGCCTCGGCCTCTGGCTCCCACAATCCTCTAGTGGCCGAGGCAGGGCTTGTCAGCCACAAGCTGCCTGGTACTGGCATCCAGGAACATTTTGTTGACCCCACACCCAAGAAGAAGCCCCGCAAATCCAGCATGCCAGTGAAAATTGAGAAGGAGGTCATCAGCGTGGCTGATGTGTTCGACGAGAAAGAGGAGGAGGAGGAGGAGGATGAGGAAGGGGTCAGGGTCCTGAATGGAATGACTAGCACCCAGGGATGCCACCATCCACATTCCCACCTTTACAACAACAGCAACCACAGTGGGGGCAGCAGCCAAGCATCTCCCAGCCGGGATGAGGTGAGCCCTGGGCTGACACTGAGGAGCATTCTCCAGCTGGAGCAGGATGAAGCTCGGACTACCAGCAAGAGGTGGAGGGGGCCAGCGAAGGGGAGGGTGGCTCAAACAGGGCAGACTGGGTGAGGGGTGGTGCCAGGGAGGGGTTCCCAGAGCTGCCGGGCCAGGGGGTCGCCCCGAGTGCTGTCCCGTGCATGCTGTGCCACAAACCATACAGCTGCAAGGGCACTCGCTTCAAGACGGTACATCTGCACCAGATGCAGCGCCGCAAGGTTCCGGGCTGCAGCCTCACATTCTCCTCGACGCGGAGCTGCAACCAGCAGAGCAGAACCCCAGCCTGCGCCGGCATGTGGCCAAATGACTGCCCCCCACCCCCAGGCCTCCTACTTTCACACTGTACTTGTGGAAGTCTCTAGACGCGCTTGGATGGGTAGCTCTGCTGCTGCTGCATCCCTGTGGCCCCAACACGTCCTGTCGCTTCCATGGAAACCCTCGTCCATCTCCAAAAGTTCGGACACTTCTTTTGTGACTGTTGCTCGCAGAAATTGTAGTAATAAGAAGAGAGCCTTCTCGGTGTATTATTAGTGTAATAATAGCTTTTAAATGACCCATTAACAGAGCATGACAGCCTCATCTGTAAATAACATCCCAGAGGGTTCTTTATGTAAAAAATGTACTGAGGGTGTCAGTGCCCATGCTTGTTTCATTTCATGGCACCTCCAGCTCTCAGACTGAAGGAAAATGTAGCCTCTAGCTCATTTGATTTCTTTATTTTCACTTTGATGCACACTTCAGACTAAAAAAAAAAGCTCAAATTCTTTTATAAATGTACCAATGCAGAGAAGGCCTGCATGCTTTTGGCTTCTGAACATAGGATTTGTTCTTTGTGTTGCCACATTTGTATGTTGACCCAGTCTTGCACTTTTCAAGTCTACAAGGGGATGTGTAATATTTTGTGTGTCTTGAGGTCACCTGCCTCTAAGGTGTTTTAAGAAAATGCTGATGACATGATTTTCTGCTTTCCATTTGAAACAACCATTGAGTCTTAGCGCAATAGCAGATAAGCCGAGTAATATTAATCTCTGCTTTTAGCTCTCATAAGAGCAGCCCAAGTGCTGTTCAAGGTATTGTTCAGAGAAAGATCTCTGAGGTGTTCCCAGGGAGTGATCTCTGAGGTATCATCCAGAGTGTGATATCCAAGCTTAGTTGTTACTTCATTAATGTTCCTTCCAGAAGTTGACAAGATTTCTGTATCTCTATATTATTTACATTTTAATGCTTCATTTAAGGTGATCCAGGTGCTTTCTGAAGACTGCATAAATCAAGCATGTATTTGAACTTAACTGTGACGAAAAACAAATGAAGTGTTTTCATATTTCAGGCTGGGGACACAAGCGTAAGACACGAGTTTTAAGTTTGCTCTCCAGAAAATCTGGCCACAAGTCACTTTGGGTCCTCACTTAGTGTTCTGATGTGCTGTACCGTCACTAGTGGTGCATAAGTATAGGTAGCCACTGGAGACAAACTTCACCAGATCATTCAGCATTTGGATATACACTCACCTAAAGGATTATTAGGAACACCTGTTAAATTTCTCATTAATGCAATTATCTAATCAACCAATCACATGGCAGTTGCTTCAATGCATTTAGGGGTGTGGTCCTGGTCAAGACAATCTCCTGCGGTCTGTTTCACAAAGCAGGATTACTTGCTTAGCCGGATAACTTGCCAGATTTAAGGTAGTCTGAGCTAAATAGACCTTATTTTCATCAACTTACATTTAGCCCAGGCTACCTTACCTTAGTATTTCACAATCTGCTCAGTTACTGGGATTTTCACGCACAACCATTTCTAGGGTTTACAAAGAATGGTGTGCAAAGGGAAAAACATCCAGTATGCGGCAGTCCTGTGGGCGAAAATGCCTTGTTGATGCTAGAGGTCAGAGGAGAATGGGCCGACTGATTCAAGCTGATAGAAGAGCAACTTTGGCTGAAATAACCACTCGTTACAACTGAGGTATGCAGCAAAGCATTTGTGAAGCCACAAAACGCACAACCTTGAGGCGGATGGGCTACAACAGCAGAAGACCCCACCGGGTACCACTCATCTCCACTACAAATAGGAAAAAGAGGCTACAATTTGCACGAGCTCACCAAAATTGGACAGTTGAAGACTGGAAAAATGTTGCCTGGTCTGATGAGTCTCGATTTCTGTTGAGACATTCAAATGGTAGAGTCAGAATTTGGCGTAAACAGAATGAGAACATGGATCCATCATGCCTTGTTACCACTGTGCAGGCTGGTGGTGGTGGTGTAATGGTGTGGGGGATGTTTTCTTGGCACACTTTAGGCCCCTTAGTGCCAATTGGGCATCGTTTAAATGCCACGGCCTACCTGAGCATTGTTTCTGACCATGTCCATCCCTTTATGACCACCATGTACCCATCCTCTGATGGCTACTTCCAGCAGGATAATGCACCATGTCACAAAGCTCAAATCATTTCAAATTGGTTTCTTGAACATGACAATGAGTTCACTGTACTAAAATGGCCCCCACAGTCACCAGATCTCAACCCAATAGAGCATCTTTGGGATGTGGTGGAACGGGAGCTTCGTGCCCTGGATGTGCATCCCACAAATCTCCATCAACTGCAAGATGCTATCCTATCAATATGGGCCAACATTTCTAAAGAATGCTTTCAGCACCTTGTTGAATCAATGCCACGTAGAATTAAGGCAGTTCTGAAGGCGAAAGGTGGTCAAACACCGTATTAGTATGGTGTTCCTAATAATCCTTTAGGTGAGTGTATGTTGTATCTGTATGAATTTTGGTGTCGGACTGCAGCAGTAACTTGATGCCAGTCATTATCATGGCCACCTGCTTGCTGCGTATGAAGGTGTAGGTGCCGCATGAGGCTGCTGCAGTGGCGTCCCCGCTGTTATGAGTGCAGCTGTGCAAAGTGGAAATGAAGCCCAGCCCCCCCCACATATAATACTCCTGTCTTATGAAATAAAACGATTCTTACAAAAACCAGGGGCAGTGATCATGGCAATCATAGGAGGCAGTCACATGATCATGTCAGTCATAGGAGGCAGTAATGTGATCATACCAAAGGAGGCAGTTACACAATCGAGCCAGTCACATGATCACACCACTCTCTGGAGGCAGTCACATGGTCATTGGAAGCAGTCATATGATCGCACCAAACACAGGAGGCAGTTGTGCAATCATTCCATTCAAAGGAGGCAGTCATATGATCACAGGAGGCAGTTACATGATCATGCCAATCACAACAGGCAGTCACCTGAGCACACCAATCACAGGAGGTATTCACAAATCAGGCCAGTTCCAGGAGGCAGTGACATGATCATGCTAACCACAGAGCTGACACTGAAAAGACTCCCTGTCAAATATTTATTTAAAGGATTGAGGACACCAACAGTGATTCTACTTAAACTTTAATTCACTTACTTTAATTAAAGTGTGGTATAAATCAACCTCTCTGATAACACATTGACGTATTGTCCCTGAATCACTGAAAATACTTGGTTAACATATGATTAATATGATTAACATGATTACTTATGCCATAAATTGCGTAACAACAATTACCTGGGCCAAACAAACCCATCCCTCACCTGTACTATTCACGCCTACTAGCAAATGAACTGTAGTGAAACCTCAGTGATTGGACTCATCAGCCTGAGTCAGATAGAGGACTGGATTGTTCCCAGCAAACTCTTGTAGTAATCGGTCATGTGTGGCCTTAAGGGGCTCCTCCACTGCCCGCGACTTAACATGTATGTAATAGTTTGGGGTCTATTTCTTTTCTTTTTTGCTTAAAGGTTTTCTACCTGACTACGTTATCTGGTGGCAACATTGGTTACCTTGCTGAGATCCGAATAAAAGGAAAATAAGGATAAAAGAAATAGTGGGTTTGCTTAGTCTGTCGAGTGGAATCCAGTTATACCTCCAAGTGGATGTTGTTATTCCTTTCAAGTTGGGGAAATTGCACAAAAGGAAAAGGGACAACTTGACAAGCACTCAGGTGTGGTCATAAAGGGATGGACACGGTCAGCGGCAGCACTCAGGTAGACTGGTCACAAAGGAATGGTCACGGTCAGCGGCAGCACTCAGGTAGGCTATGGTCAAAAAGGGATGGACACGGTCAGCGGCAGCACTCAGGTAGGCTGTGGTCATAAAGGGATGGACACAGTCAGCGGCAGCACTCAGGTAGACTGGTCAAAAAGGGATGGACACGGTCAGCGGCAGCACTCAGGTAGGCTGTGGTCAAAAAGGGATGGACACGGTCAGCGGCAGAACTCAGGTAGACTGTGGTCATAAAGGGATGGACACAGTCAGCGGCAGCACTCAGGTAGACTGGTCAAAAAGGGATGGACACGGTCAGCGGCAGCACTCAGGTAGACTGCGGTCATAAAGGGATGGATACGGTCAGCAGCAAACTCAGGTAGACTGGTCATAAAGGGATGGATACGGTCAGCAGCAGAACTCAGGTAGGCTGCGGTCATAAAGGGATGGCCACGGTCAGCGGCAGCACTCAGGTAGGCTGCGGTCATAAAGGGATGGACACGGTCAGCAGCAGCACTCAGGTAGACTGGTCATAAAGGGATGGACACGGTCAGCGGCAGCACTAAGGTAGACTGGTCATAAAGGGATGGACACGGTCAGTGGCAGCACTCATGTAGGCTGTGGTCATAAAGGGATGGACACGGTCAGTGGCAGCACTCAGGTAGACTGGTCATAAAGGGATGGACACGGTCAGCGGCAGCACTCAGGTAGACTGTGGTCATAAAGAGATGGATACGGTCAGCGGCAGCACTAAGGTAGACTGGTCATAAAGGGATGGACACGGTCAGCAGCAGAACTCAGGTAGGCTGCGGTCATAATGTGATGGACATAGTCAGCAGCAGCACTCAGGTAGGCTGCGGTCATAAAGGGATGGACACGGTCAGCGGCAGCACTCAGGTTGGCTGCGGTCATAAAGGGATGGTCACGGTCAGCGGCAGCACTCAGGTAGACTGGTCATAAAGGGATGGACACGGTCAGCGGCAGCACTCAGGTAGACTGGTCATAATGTGATGGACATAGTCAGCAGCAGCACTCAGGTAGGCTGCGGTCATAAAGGGATGGACACGGTCAGCGGCAGCACTCAGGTTGGCTGCGGTCATAAAGGGATGGACACGGTCAGCGGCAGCACTCAGGTAGACTGGTCATAAAGGGATGGACACGGTCAGCGGCAGCACTCAGGTAGACTGGTCATAATGTGATGGACATAGTCAGCAGCAGCACTCAGGTAGGCTGCGGTCATAATGTGATGGACAAAGTCAGCGGCAGCACTCAGGTAGACTGCGGTCATAAAGGGATGGACACGGTCAGCGGCAGCACTCAGGTAGGCTGCGGTCATAAAGGGATGGACACGGTCAGCGGCAGCACTAAGGTAGACTGGTCATAAAGGGATGGACACGGTCAGCAGCAGAACTCAGGTAGGCTGCGGTCATAATGTGATGGACATAGTCAGCAGCAGCACTCAGGTAGGCTGCGGTCATAAAGGGATGGACACGGTCAGCGGCAGCACTCAGGTTGGCTGCGGTCATAAAGGGATGGTCACGGTCAGCGGCAGCACTCAGGTAGACTGGTCATAAAGGGATGGACACGGTCAGCGGCAGCATTCAGGTAGGCTGCGGTCATAAAGGGATGGACACGGTCAGCGGCAGCACTCAGGTAGACTGGTCATAAAGGGATGGACACAGTCAGCGGCAGCACTCAGGTAGACTGGTCATAATGTGATGGACATAGTCAGCAGCAGCACTCAGGTAGGCTGCGGTCATAATGTGATGGACAAAGTCAGCGGCAGCACTCAGGTAGACTGCGGTCATAAAGGGATGGACACGGTCAGCGGCAGCACTCAGGTAGACTGGTCATAATGTGATGGACATAGTCAGCAGCAGCACTCAGGTAGGCTGCGGTCATAATGTGATGGACATAGTCAGCGGCAGCACTCAGGTAGACTGCGGTCATGAAGGGATGGACACGGTCAGCGGCAGCACTCAGGTAGACTGTGGTCATAAAGAGATGGACACGGTCAGCAGCAGCACTCAGGTAGGCTGCGGTCATAATGTGATGGACACGGTCAGCGGCAGCACTCAGGTAGACTGTGGTCATAAAGAGATGGATACGGTCAGCAGTAGCACTCAGGTAGGCTGCGGTCATAAAGGGATGGACACGGTCAGCAGCAGCACTCAGGTAGGCTGCGGTCATAATGTGATGGACAAAGTCAGCGGCAGCACTCAGGTAGACTGCGGTCATAAAGGGATGGACACGGTCAGCGGCAGCACTCAGGTAGACTGGTCATAATGTGATGGACATAGTCAGCAGCAGCACTCAGGTAGGCTGCGGTCATAATGTGATGGACATAGTCAGCGGCAGCACTCAGGTAGACTGCGGTCATGAAGGGATGGACACGGTCAGCGGCAGCACTCAGGTAGACTGTGGTCATAAAGAGATGGACACGGTCAGCAGCAGCACTCAGGTAGGCTGCGGTCATAATGTGATGGACACGGTCAGCGGCAGCACTCAGGTAGACTGTGGTCATAAAGAGATGGATACGGTCAGCAGTAGCACTCAGGTAGGCTGCGGTCATAAAGGGATGGACACGGTCGGCGGCAGCACTCAGGTAGGCTGCGGTCATAAAGGGATGGACACGGTCAGCGGCAGCACTCAGGTAGACTGCGGTCATAAAGGGATGGACACGGTCAGCGGCAGCACTAAGGTAGACTGGTCATAAAGGGATGGACACGGTGAGCGGCAGCACTCATGTAGGCTGTGGTCATAAAGGGATGGACATGGTCAGCAGCAGCACTAAGGCAGACTGGTCATAAAGGGATGGACACGGTCAGCAGCAGAACTCAGGTAGGCTGCGGTCATAAAGGGATGGACACGGTCAGCGGCAGCACTCAGGTAGGCTGCGGTCATAAAGGGATGGACACGGTCAGCGGCAGCACTCAGGTTGGCTGCGGTCATAAAGGGATGGTCACGGTCAGCGGCAGCACTCAGGTAGACTGGTCATAAAGGGATGGACACGGTCAGCAGCAGAACTCAGGTAGGCTGCGGTAATAAAGGGATGGACACGGTCAGCGGCAGCACTCAGGTAGGCTGCGGTCATAAAGGGATGGACACGGTCAGCGGCAGCACTAAGGTAGACTGGTCATAAAGGGATGGACACGGTCAGCAGCAGAACTCAGGTAGGCTGCGGTCATAAAGGGATGGAAACGGTCAGCGGCAGCACTCAGGTAGGCTGCGGTCATAAAGGGATGGACACGGTCAGCGGCAGCACTCAGGTAGACTGGTCATAAAGGGATGGACACGGTCAGCAGCAGCACTAAGGTAGACTGGTCATAAAGGGATGGACACGGTCAGCGGCAGCACTCATGTAGGCTGTGGTCATAAAGGGATGGACAAGGTCAGCGGCAGAACTCAGGTAGACTGTGGTCATAAAGGGATGGACATGGTCAGCAGCAGCACTCAGGTAGGCTGCGGTCATAAAGGGATGGACACGGTCAGCGGCAGCACTCAGGTAGGCTGCGGTCATAAAGGGATGGACACGGTCAGCGGCAGCACTAAGGTAGACTGGTCATAAAGGGATGGACACGGTCAGCGGCAGCACTCATGTAGGCTGTGGTCATAAAGGGATGGACACGGTCAGCAGCAGAACTCAGTTAGGCTGCGGTCATAAAGGGATGGACACGGTCAGCGGCAGCACTCAGGTAGGCTGCGGTCATAAAGGGATGGACACGGTCAGCGGCAGCACTAAGGTAGACTGGTCATAAAGGGATGGACACGGTCAGCGGCAGCACTCAGGTAGACTGGTCATAAAGGGATGGACACGGTCAGCGGCAGCACTCAGGTAGACTGTGGTCATAAAGAGATTGACACGGTCAGCAGCAGAACTGAGGTAGGCTGCGGTCATAAAGGGATGGACACAGTCAGCGGCAGCACTCAGGTAGGCTGCGGTCATAAAGGGATGGACACGGTCAGCGGCAGCACTCAGGTAGGCTGCGGTCATAAAGGGATGGACACGGTCAGCGGCAGCACTCAGGTAGGCTGCGGTCATAAAGGGATGGACACGGTCAGCGGCAGCACTAAGGTAGACTGGTCATAAAGGGATGGACACGGTCAGCGGCAGCACTCAGTTAGGCTGCGGTCATAAAGGGATGGACACGGTCAGCGGCAGCACTCAGGTAGGCTGCGGTCATAAAGGGATGGACACGGTCAGCGGCAGCACTAAGGTAGACTGGTCATAAAGGGATGGACACGGTCAGCAGCAGAACTCAGGTAGGCTGCGGTCATAAAGGGATGGACACGGTCAGCGGCAGCACTCAGGTAGGCTGCGGTCATAATGGGATGGACACGGTCAGCGGCAGCACTCAGGTAGGCTGCGGTCATAAAGGGATGGTCACGGTCAGCGGCAGCACTCAGGTAGACTGCGGTCATAAAGGGATGGACACGGTCAGCGGCAGCACTCAGGTACACTGAGGTCATAAAGGGATGGACACGGTCAGCGGCAGCACTCAGGTAGACTGCGGTGATAAAGGGGTGGACACGGTCAGCGGCAGCACTCAGGTAGACTGTGGTCATAAAGAGATGGATACGGTCAGCTGCAGAACTCAGGTAGGCTGCGGTCATAAAGGGATGGACACGGTCAGCAGCAGAACTCAGGTAGGCTGCGGTCATAAAGGGATGGACACGGTCAGCAGCAGCACTCAGGTAGGCTGCGGTCATAATGTGATGGACACGGTCAGCGGCAGCACTCAGGTAGACTGGTCATAAAGGGATGGACACGGTCAGCGGCAGCACTCAGGTAGACTGGTCATAAAGGGATGGACACGGTCAGCGGCAGCACTCAGGTAGGCTGCGGTCATAATGTGATGGACACGGTCAGCGGCAGCACTCAGGTAGACTGGTCATAAAGGGATGGACACGGTCAGCGGCAGCACTCAGGTAGACTGGTCATAAAGGGATGGACACGGTCAGCGGCAGCACTCAGGTAGACTGTGGTCATAAAGAGATGGATACGGTCAGCAGCAGAACTCAGGTAGGCTGCGGTCATAAAGGGATGGACACGGTCAGCGGCAGCACTCAGGTAGGCTGCGGTCATAAAGGGATGGACACGGTCAGCGGCAGCACTCAGGTAGGCTGCGGTCATAAAGGGATGGACACGGTCAGCAGCAGAACTAAGGTAGGCTGCGGTCATAAAGGGATGGACACGGTCAGCGGCAGCACTCAGGTAGGCTGCGGTCATAAAGGGATTGACACGGTCAGTGGCAGCACTCAGGTAGACTGGTCATAAAGTGATGGACACGGTCAGCGGCAGCACTAAGGTAGACTGGTCATAAAGGGATGGACACGGTCAGCGGCAGCACTAAGGTAGACTGGTCATAAAGTGATGGACATGGTCAGCGGCAGCACTCAGGTAGACTGTGGTCATAAAGGGATGGACATGGTCAGCAGCAGCACACAGGTAGGCTGCGGTCATAATGTGATGGACACGGTCAGCAGCAGCACTCAGGTAGGCTGCGGTCATAATGTGATGGACACGGTCAGCGGCAGCACTCAGGTAGACTGGTCATAAAGGGATGGACACGGTCAGCGGCAGCACTCAGGTAGGCTGCGGTCATAATGTGATGGACATGGTCAGCAGCAGCACTCAGGTAGGCTGCGGTCATAATGTGATGGACACGGTCAGCGGCAGCACTCAGGTAGACTGGTCATAAAGGGATGGACACGGTCAGCGGCAGCACTCAGGTAGGCTGTGGTCATAAAGGGATGGACACAGTCAGCGGCAGCACTCAGGTAGACTGTGGTCATAAAGGGATGGACATGGTCAGCAGCAGCACACAGGTAGGCTGCGGTCATAATGTGATGGACATGGTCAGCAGCAGCACTCAGGTAGGCTGCGGTCATAATGTGATGGACACGGTCAGCGGCAGCACTCAGGTAGACTGGTCATAAAGGGATGAACACGGTCAGCGGCAGCACTCAGGTAGACTGTGGTCATAAAGACATTGACACGGTCAGCGGCAGCACTCAGGTAGACTGTGGTCATAAAGGGATGGACACGGTCAGCGGCAGCACTCAGGTAGGCTGCGGTCATAAAGGGATGGACACGGTCAGTGGCAGCACTCAGGTAGGCTGCGGTCATAAAGGGATGGACACGGTCAGCAGCAGAACTCAGGTAGGCTGCGGTCATAAAGGGATGGACACGGTCAGCGGCAGCACTCAGGTAGGCTGCGGTCATAAAGGGATGGACACGGTCAGCGGCAGCACTCAGGTAGACTGCGGACATAATGTGATGGACATGGTCAGCAGCAGCACTCAGGTAGGCTGCGGTCAAAATGTGATGGACACGGTCAGCGGCAGCACTCAGGTAGACTGGTCATAAAGGGATGGACACGGTCAGCGGCAGCACTCAGGTAGGCTGCGGTCATAAAGGGATGGACATGGTCAGCAGCAGCACTCAGGTAGGCTGCGGTCATAATGTGATGGACACGGTCAGCGGCAGCACTCAGGTAGACTGGTCATAAAGGGATGGACACGGTCAGCGGCAGCACTCAGGTAGACTGGTCATAAAGGGATGGACACGGTCAGCGGCAGCACTCAGGTAGACTGTGGTCATAAAGAGATTGACACGGTCAGTGGCAGCACTCAGGTAGACTGTGGTCATAAAGAGATTGACACGGTCAGTGGCAGCACTCAGGTAGACTGGTCATAAAGGGATGGACACGGTCAGCGGCAGCACTCAGGTAGACTGTGGTCATAAAGAGATTGACACGGTCAGTGGCAGCACTCAGGTAGACTGTGGTCATAAAGAGATTGACACGGTCAGCAGCAGCACTCAGGTAGGCTGCGGTCATAATGTGATGGACACGGTCAGCGGCAGCACTCAGGTAGACTGGTCATAAAGGGATGGACACGGTCAGCGGCAGCACTCAGGTAGGCTGCGGTCATAAAGGGATGGACATGATCAGCAGCAGCACACAGGTAGGCTGCGGTCATAATGTCATGGACATGGTCAGCAGCAGCACTCGGGTAGGCTGCGGTCATAATGTGATGGACACGGTCAGCGGCAGCACTCAGGTAGACTGGTCATAAAGGGATGGACACGGTCAGCGGCAGCACTCAGGTAGACTGTGGTCATAAAGACATTGACACGGTCAGCGGCAGCACTCAGGTAGACTGTGGTCATAAAGGGATGGACACGGTCAGCAGCAGCACTCAGGTAGGCTGCGGTCATAAAGGGATGGACACGGTCAGCGGCAGCACTCAGGTAGACTGGTCATAAAGGGATGGACACGGTCAGCGGCAGCACTCAGGTAGACTGTGGTCATAAAGAGATGGATACGGTCAGCAGCAGAACTCAGGTAGGCTGCGGTCATAAAGGGATGGACACGGTCAGCGGCAGCACTCAGGTAGGCTGCGGTCATAAAGGGATTGACACGGTCAGCGGCAGCACTCAGGTAGACTGGTCAGAAAGGGATGGACACGGTCAGCGGCAGCACTAAGGTAGACTGGTCATAAAGGGATGGACACGGTCAGCGGCAGCACTCAGGTAGACTGTGGTCATAAAGGGATGGACATGGTCAGCAGCAGCACACAGGTAGGCTGCGGTCATAATGTGATGGACACGGTCAGCAGCAGCACTCAGGTAGGCTGCGGTCATAATGTGATGGACACGGTCAGCGGCAGAACTCAGGTAGGCTGCGGTCATAAAGGGATTGACACGGTCAGCGGCAGCACTCAGGCAGACTGGTCATAAAGGGATGGACACGGTCAGCGGCAGCACTAAGGTAGACTGGTCATAAAGGGATGGACACGGTCAGCGGCAGCACTCAGGTAGACTGTGGTCATAAAGGGATGGACATGGTCAGCAGCAGCACACAGGTAGGCTGCGGTCATAATGTGATGGACACGGTCAGCAGCAGCACTCAGGTAGGCTGCGGTCATAATGTGATGGACACGGTCAGCGGCAGCACTCAGGTAGACTGGTCATAAAGTGATGGACACGGTCAGCGGCAGCACTCAGGTAGGCTGCGGTCATAATGTGATGGACATGGTCAGCGGCAGCACTCAGGTAGGCTGCGGTCATAATGTGATGGACACGGTCAGCGGCAGCACTCAGGTAGACTGGTCAAAAAGGGATGGACACGGTCAGCGGCAGCACTCAGGTAGGCTGTGGTCATAAAGGGATGGACACAGTCAGCGGCAGCACTCAGGTAGACTGTGGTCATAAAGGGATGGACATGGTCAGCAGCAGCACACAGGTAGGCTGCGGTCATAATGTGATGGACATGGTCAGCAGCAGCACTCGGGTAGGCTGCGGTCATAATGTGATGGACACGGTCAGCGGCAGCACTCAGGTAGACTGGTCATAAAGGGATGGACACGGTCAGCGGCAGCACTCAGGTAGACTGTGGTCATAAAGACATTGACACGGTCAGCGGCAGCACTCAGGTAGACTGTGGTCATAAAGGGATGGACACGGTCAGCAGCAGCACTCAGGTAGGCTGCGGTCATAAAGGGATGGACACGGTCAGCAGCAGAACTCAGGTAGGCTGCGGTCATAATGGGATGGACACGGTCAGCGGCAGCACTCAGGTAGACTGGTCATAAAGGGATGGACACGGTCAGCGGCAGCACTCAGGTAGACTGTGGTCATAAAGAGATGGATACGGTCAGCAGCAGAACTCAGGTAGGCTGCGGTCATAAAGGGATGGACACGGTCAGCGGCAGCACTCAGGTAGGCTGCGGTCATAAAGGGATGGACACGGTCAGCGGCAGCACTCAGGTAGGCTGCGGTCATAAAGGGATGGACACGGTCAGCAGCAGAACTAAGGTAGGCTGCGGTCATAAAGGGATGGACACGGTCAGCGGCAGCACTCAGGTAGGCTGCGGTCATAAAGGGATGGACACGGTCAGCGGCAGCACTCAGGTAGACTGCGGTCATAATGTGATGGACATGGTCAGCAGCAGCACTCAGGTAGGCTGCGGTCATAATGTGATGGACACGGTCAGCGGCAGCACTCAGGTAGACTGGTCATAAAGGGATGGACACGGTCAGCGGCAGCACTCAGGTAGACTGGTCATAAAGGGATGGACACGGTCAGCGGCTGCACTCAGGTAGACTGTGGTCATAAAGAGATTGACACGGTCAGTGGCAGCACTCAGGTAGACTGTGGTCATAAAGAGATTGACACAGTCAGTGGCGGCACTCAGGTAGACTGGTCATAAAGGGATGGACACGGTCAGCAGCAGCACTCAGGTAGGCTGCGGTCATAATGTGATGGACACGGTCAGCGGCAGCACTCAGGTAGACTGGTCATAAAGGGATGGACACGGTCAGCGGCAGCACTCAGGTAGGCTGCGGTCATAAAGGGATTGACACGGTCAGCAGCAGAACTCAGGTAGGCTGCGGTCATAAAGGGATGGACACGGTCAGCGGCAGCACTCAGGTAGGCTGCGGTCATAAAGGGATGGACACGGTCAGCAGCAGCACTCAGGTAGGCTGCGGTCATAATGTGATGGACACGGTCAGCGGCAGCACTCAGGTAGACTGGTCATAAAGGGATGGACACGGTCAGCGGCAGCACTCAGGTAGGCTGCGGTCATAATGTGATGGACATGGTCAGCAGCAGCACTCAGGTAGGCTGCGGTCATAATGTGATGGACACGGTCAGCGGCAGCACTCAGGTAGACTGGTCATAAAGGGATGGACACGGTCAGCGGCAGCACTCAGGTAGGCTGTGGTCATAAAGGGATGGACACAGTCAGCGGCAGCACTCAGGTAGACTGTGGTCATAAAGGGATGGACATGGTCAGCAGCAGCACACAGGTAGGCTGCGGTCATAATGTGATGGACATGGTCAGCAGCAGCACTCAGGTAGGCTGCGGTCATAATGTGATGGACACGGTCAGCGGCAGCACTCAGGTAGACTGGTCATAAAGGGATGGACACGGTCAGCGGCAGCACTCAGGTAGACTATGGTCATAAAGACATTGACACGGTCAGCGGCAGCACTCAGGTAGACTGTGGTCATAAAGGGATGGACACGGTCAGCAGCAGCACTCAGGTAGGCTGCGGTCATAAAGGGATGGACACGGTCAGCAGCAGAACTCAGGTAGGCTGCGGTCATAAAGGGATGGACACGGTCAGCGGCAGCACTCAGGTAGACTGGTCATAAAGGGATGGACACGGTCAGCGGCAGCACTCAGGTAGACTGTGGTCATAAAGAGATGGATACGGTCAGCAGCAGAACTCAGGTAGGCTGCGGTCATAAAGGGATGGACACGGTCAGCGGCAGCACTCAGGTAGGCTGCGGTCATAAAGGGATGGACACGGTCAGCGGCAGCACTCAGGTAGGCTGCGGTCATAAAGGGATGGACACGGTCAGCAGCAGAACTCAGGTAGGCTGCGGTCAAAATGTGATGGACACGGTTAGCGGCAGCACTCAGGTAGACTGGTCATAAAGGGATGGACACGGTCAGCGGCAGCACTCAGGTAGGCTGCAGTCATAAAGGGATGGACACGGTCAGCGGCAGCACTCAGGTAGACTGCGGTCATAATGTGATGGACATGGTCAGCAGCAGCACTCAGGTAGGCTGCGGTCAAAATGTGATGGACACGGTCAGCGGCAGCACTCAGGTAGACTGGTCATAAAGGGATGGACACGGTCAGCGGCAGCACTCAGGTAGGCTGCGGTCATAAAGGGATGGACACGGTCAGCGGCAGCACTCAGGTAAACTGCTCATAAAGGGATGGACACGGTCAGCGGCTGCACTACGGTAGACTGGTCATAAAGGGATGGACACGGTCAGCGGCAGCACTCAGGTAGACTGTGGTCATAAAGAGATTGACACGGTCAGCAGCAGAACTCAGGTAGGCTGCGGTCATAAAGGGATGGACACGGTCAGCGGCAGCACTCAGGTAGGCTGCGGTCATAAAGGGATGGACACGGTCAGCGGCAGCACAAAGGTAGGCTGCGGTCATAAAAGGATGGACACGGTCAGCGGCAGCACTCAGGTAGGCTGTGGTCATAAAGGGATGGACACGGTCAGCGGCAGCACTAAGGTAGACTGGTCATAAAGGGATGGACACGGTCAGCGGCAGCACTCAGTTAGGCTGCGGTCATAAAGGGATGGACACGGTCAGCGGCAGCACTCAGGTAGGCTGCGGTCATAAAGGGATGGACACGGTCAGCGGCAGCACTAAGGTAGACTGGTCATAAAGGGATGGACACGGTCAGCGGCAGAACTGAGGTAGGCTGCGGTCATAAAGGGATGGACACGGTCAGCGGCAGCACTCAGGTAGGCTGCGGTCATAAAGGGATGGACACGGTCAGCAGCAGCACTCAGGTAGGCTGCGGTCATAATGTGATGGACACGGTCAGCGGCAGCACTCAGGTAGACTGGTCATAAAGGGATGGACACGGTCAGCGGCAGCACTAAGGTAGACTGGTCATAAAGTGATGGACATGGTCAGCGGCAGCACTCAGGTAGACTGTGGTCATAAAGGGATGGACATGGTCAGCAGCAGCACACAGGTAGGCTGCGGTCATAATGTGATGGACACGGTCAGCAGCAGCACTCAGGTAGGCTGCGGTCATAATGTGATGGACACGGTCAGCGGCAGCACTCAGGTAGACTGGTCATAAAGGGATGGACACGGTCAGCGGCAGCACTCAGGTAGGCTGCGGTCATAATGTGATGGACATGGTCAGCAGCAGCACTCAGGTAGGCTGCGATCATAATGTGATGGACACGGTCAGCGGCAGCACTCAGGTAGACTGGTCATAAAGGGATGGACACGGTCAGCGGCAGCACTCAGGTAGGCTGTGGTCATAAAGGGATGGACACAGTCAGCGGCAGCACTCAGGTAGACTGTGGTCATAAAGGGATGGACATGGTCAGCAGCAGCACACAGGTAGGCTGCGGTCATAATGTGATGGACATGGTCAGCAGCAGCACTCAGGTAGGCTGCGGTCATAATGTGATGGACACGGTCAGCGGCAGCACTCAGGTAGACTGGTCATAAAGGGATGGACACGGTCAGCGGCAGCACTCAGGTAGACTGTGGTCATAAAGACATTGACACGGTCAGCGGCAGCACTCAGGTAGACTGTGGTCATAAAGGGATGGACACGGTCAGCAGCAGCACTCAGGTAGGCTGCGGTCATAAAGGGATGGACACGGTCAGCAGCAGAACTCAGGTAGGCTGCGGTCATAAAGGGATGGACACGGTCAGCGGCAGCACTCAGGTAGACTGGTCATAAAGGGATGGACACGGTCAGCGGCAGCACTCAGGTAGACTGTGGTCATAAAGAGATCGATACGGTCAGCAGCAGAACTCAGGTAGGCTGCGGTCATAAAGGGATGGACACGGTCAGCGGCAGCACTCAGGTAGGCTGCGGTCATAAAGGGATGGACACGGTCAGCGGCAGCACTCAGGTAGGCTGCGGTCATAAAGGGATGGACACGGTCAGCAGCAGAACTCAGGTAGGCTGCGGTCATAAAGGGATGGACACGGTCAGCGGCAGCACTCAGGTAGGCTGCAGTCATAAAGGGATGGACACGGTCAGCGGCAGCACTCAGGTAGACTGCGGTCATAATGTGATGGACATGGTCAGCAGCAGCACTCAGGTAGGCTGCGGTCAAAATGTGATGGACACGGTCAGCGGCAGCACTCAGTTAGACTGGTCATAAAGGGATGGACACGGTCAGCGGCAGCACTCAGGTAGGCTGCGGTCATAAAGGGATGGACACGGTCAGCGGCAGCACTCAGGTAAACTGCTCATAAAGGGATGGACACGGTCAGCGGCTGCACTACGGTAGACTGGTCATAAAGCGATGGACACGGTCAGCGGCAGCACTCAGGTAGACTGTGGTCATAAAGAGATTGACACGGTCAGCAGCAGAACTCAGGTAGGCTGCGGTCATAAAGGGATGGACACGGTCAGCGGCAGCACTCAGGTAGGCTGCGGTCATAAAGGGATGGACACGGTCAGCGGCAGCACAAAGGTAGGCTGCGGTCATAAAAGGATGGACACGGTCAGCGGCAGCACTCAGGTAGGCTGTGGTCATAAAGGGATGGACACGGTCAGCGGCAGCACTAAGGTAGACTGGTCATAAAGGGATGGACACGGTCAGCGGCAGCACTCAGTTAGGCTGCGGTCATAAAGGGATGGACACGGTCAGCGGCAGCACTCAGGTAGGCTGCGGTCATAAAGGGATGGACACGGTCAGCGGCAGCACTAAGGTAGACTGGTCATAAAGGGATGGACACGGTCAGCGGCAGAACTGAGGTAGGCTGCGGTCATAAAGGGATGGACACGGTCAGCGGCAGCACTCAGGTAGGCTGCGGTCATAAAGGGATGGACACGGTCAGCGGCAGCACTCAGGTAGACTGTGGTCATAAAGAGATGGATACGGTCAGCAGCAGAACTCAGGTAGGCTGCGGTCATAAAGGGATGGACACGGTCAGCGGCAGCACTCAGGTAGGCTGCGGTCATAAAGGGATGGACACGGTCAGCGGCAGCACTCAGGTAGGCTGCGGTCATAAAGGGATGGACACGGTCAGCAGCAGAACTCAGGTAGGCTGCGGTCAAAATGTGATGGACACGGTTAGCGGCAGCACTCAGGTAGACTGGTCATAAAGGGATGGACACGGTCAGTGGCAGCACTCAGGTAGGCTGCAGTCATAAAGGGATGGACACGGTCAGCGGCTGCACTCAGGTAGACTGCGGTCATAATGTGATGGACATGGTCAGCAGCAGCACTCAGGTAGGCTGCGGTCAAAATGTGATGGACACGGTCAGCGGCAGCACTCAGGTAGACTGGTCATAAAGGGATGGACACGGTCAGCGGTAGCACTCAGGTAGGCTGCGGTCATAAAGGGATGGACACGGTCAGCGGCAGCACTCAGGTAAACTGCTCATAAAGGGATGGACACGGTCAGCGGCTGCACTACGGTAGACTGGTCATAAAGGGATGGACACGGTCAGCGGCAGCACTCAGGTAGACTGTGGTCATAAAGAGATTGACACGGTCAGCAGCAGAACTCAGGTAGGCTGCGGTCATAAAGGGATGGACACGGTCAGCGGCAGCACTCAGGTAGGCTGCGGTCATAAAGGGATGGACACGGTCAGCGGCAGCACAAAGGTAGGCTGCGGTCATAAAAGGATGGACACGGTCAGCGGCAGCACTCAGGTAGGCTGTGGTCATAAAGAGATGGACACGGTCAGCGGCAGCACTAAGGTAGACTGGTCATAAAGGGATGGACACGGTCAGCGGCAGCACTCAGTTAGGCTGCGGTCATAAAGGGATGGACACGGTCAGCGGCAGCACTCAGGTAGGCTGCGGTCATAAAGGGATGGACACGGTCAGCGGCAGCACTAAGGTAGACTGGTCATAAAGGGATGGACACGGTCAGCGGCAGAACTGAGGTAGGCTGCGGTCATAAAGGGATGGACACGGTCAGCGGCAGCACTCAGGTAGGCTGCGGTCATAAAGGGATGGACACGGTCAGCAGCAGCACTCAGGTAGGCTGCGGTCATAATGTGATGGACACGGTCAGCGGCAGCACTCAGGTAGACTGGTCATAAAGGGATGGACACGGTCAGCGGCAGCACTAAGGTAGACTGGTCATAAAGTGATGGACATGGTCAGCGGCAGCACTCAGGTAGACTGTGGTCATAAAGGGATGGACATGGTCAGCAGCAGCACACAGGTAGGCTGCGGTCATAATGTGATGGACACGGTCAGCAGCAGCACTCAGGTAGGCTGCGGTCATAATGTGATGGACACGGTCAGCGGCAGCACTCAGGTAGACTGGTCATAAAGGGATGGACACGGTCAGCGGCAGCACTCAGGTAGGCTGTGGTCATAAAGGGATGGACACAGTCAGCGGCAGCACTCAGGTAGACTGTGGTCATAAAGGGATGGACATGGTCAGCAGCAGCACACAGGTAGGCTGCGGTCATAATGTGATGGACATGGTCAGCAGCAGCACTCAGGTAGGCTGCGGTCATAATGTGATGGACACGGTCAGCGGCAGCACTCAGGTAGACTGGTCATAAAGGGATGGACACGGTCAGCGGCAGCACTCAGGTAGACTGTGGTCATAAAGACATTGACACGGTCAGCGGCAGCACTCAGGTAGACTGTGGTCATAAAGGGATGGACACGGTCAGCAGCAGCACTCAGGTAGGCTGCGGTCATAAAGGGATGGACACGGTCAGCAGCAGAACTCAGGTAGGCTGCGGTCATAAAGGGATGGACACGGTCAGCGGCAGCACTCAGGTAGACTGGTCATAAAGGGATGGACACGGTCAGCGGCAGCACTCAGGTAGACTGTGGTCATAAAGAGATGGATACGGTCAGCAGCAGAACTCAGGTAGGCTGCGGTCATAAAGGGATGGACACGGTCAGCGGCAGCACTCAGGTAGGCTGCGGTCATAAAGGGATGGACACGGTCAGCGGCAGCACTCAGGTAGGCTGCAGTCATAAAGGGATGGACACGGTCAGCGGCAGCACTCAGGTAGACTGCGGTCATAATGTGATGGACATGGTCAGCAGCAGCACTCAGGTAGGCTGCGGTCAAAATGTGATGGACACGGTCAGCGGCAGCACTCAGGTAGACTGGTCATAAAGGGATGGACACGGTCAGCGGCAGCACTCAGGTAGGCTGCGGTCATAAAGGGATGGACACGGTCAGCGGCAGCACTCAGGTAAACTGCTCATAAAGGGATGGACACGGTCAGCGGCTGCACTACGGTAGACTGGTCATAAAGCGATGGACACGGTCAGCGGCAGCACTCAGGTAGACTGTGGTCATAAAGAGATTGACACGGTCAGCAGCAGAACTCAGGTAGGCTGCGGTCATAAAGGGATGGACACGGTCAGCGGCAGCACTCAGGTAGGCTGCGGTCATAAAGGGATGGACACGGTCAGCGGCAGCACAAAGGTAGGCTGCGGTCATAAAAGGATGGACACGGTCAGCGGCAGCACTCAGGTAGGCTGTGGTCATAAAGGGATGGACACGGTCAGCGGCAGCACTAAGGTAGACTGGTCATAAAGGGATGGACACGGTCAGCGGCAGCACTCAGTTAGGCTGCGGTCATAAAGGGATGGACACGGTCAGCGGCAGCACTCAGGTAGGCTGCGGTCATAAAGCGATGGACACGGTCAGCGGCAGCACTAAGGTAGACTGGTCATAAAGGGATGGACACGGTCAGCGGCAGAACTGAGGTAGGCTGCGGTCATAAAGGGATGGACACGGTCAGCGGCAGCACTCAGGTAGGCTGCGGTCATAAAGGGATGGACACGGTCAGCAGCAGCACTCAGGTAGGCTGCGGTCATAATGTGATGGACACGGTCAGCGGCAGCACTCAGGTAGACTGGTCATAAAGGGATGGACACGGTCAGCGGCAGCACTAAGGTAGACTGGTCATAAAGTGATGGACATGGTCAGCGGCAGCACTAAGGTAGACTGTGGTCATAAAGGGATGGACATGGTCAGCAGCAGCACACAGGTAGGCTGCGGTCGTAATGTGATGGACACGGTCAGCAGCAGCACTCATGTAGGCTGCGGTCATAATGTGATGGACACGGTCAGCGGCAGCACTCAGGTAGACTGGTCATAAAGGGATGGACACGGTCAGCGGCAGCACTCAGGTAGGCTGCGGTCATAATGTGATGGACATGGTCAGCAGCAGCACTCAGGTAGGCTGCGATCATAATGTGATGGACACGGTCAGCGGCTGCACTCAGGTAGACTGGTCATAAAGGGATGGACACGGTCAGCGGCAGCACTCAGGTAGGCTGTGGTCATAAAGGGATGGACACAGTCAGCGGCAGCACTCAGGTAGACTGTGGTCATAAAGGGATGGACATGGTCAGCAGCAGCACACAGGTAGGCTGCGGTCATAATGTGATGGACATGGTCAGCAGCAGCACTCAGGTAGGCTGCGGTCATAATGTGATGGACACGGTCAGCGGCAGCACTCAGGTAGACTGGTCATAAAGGGATGGACACGGTCAGCGGCAGCACTCAGGTAGACTGTGGTCATAAAGACATTGACACGGTCAGCGGCAGCACTCAGGTAGACTGTGGTCATAAAGGGATGGACACGGTCAGCAGCAGCACTCAGGTAGGCTGCGGTCATAAAGGGATGGACACGGTCAGCAGCAGAACTCAGGTAGGCTGCGGTCATAAAGGGATGGACACGGTCAGCGGCAGCACTCAGGTAGACTGGTCATAAAGGGATGGACACGGTCAGCGGCAGCACTCAGGTAGACTGTGGTCATAAAGAGATGGATACGGTCAGCAGCAGAACTCAGGTAGGCTGCGGTCATAAAGGGATGGACACGGTCAGCGGCAGCACTCAGGTAGGCTGCGGTCATAAAGGGATGGACACGGTCAGCGGCAGCACTCAGGTAGGCTGCGGTCATAAAGGGATGGACACGGTCAGCGGCAGAACTCAGGTAGGCTGCGGTCATAAAGGGATGGACACGGTCAGCGGCAGCACTCAGGTAGGCTGCAGTCATAAAGGGATGGACACGGTCAGCGGCAGCACTCAGGTAGACTGCGGTCATAATGTGATGGACATGGTCAGCAGCAGCACTCAGGTAGGCTGCGATCATAATGTGATGGACACGGTCAGCGGCTGCACTCAGGTAGACTGGTCATAAAGGGATGGACACGGTCAGCGGCAGCACTCAGGTAGGCTGTGGTCATAAAGGGATGGACACAGTCAGCGGCAGCACTCAGGTAGACTGTGGTCATAAAGGGATGGACATGGTCAGCAGCAGCACACAGGTAGGCTGCGGTCATAATGTGATGGACATGGTCAGCAGCAGCACTCAGGTAGGCTGCGGTCATAATGTGATGGACACGGTCAGCGGCAGCACTCAGGTAGACTGGTCATAAAGGGATGGACACGGTCAGCGGCAGCACTCAGGTAGACTGTGGTCATAAAGACATTGACACGGTCAGCGGCAGCACTCAGGTAGACTGTGGTCATAAAGGGATGGACACGGTCAGCAGCAGCACTCAGGTAGGCTGCGGTCATAAAGGGATGGACACGGTCAGCAGCAGAACTCAGGTAGGCTGCGGTCATAAAGGGATGGACACGGTCAGCGGCAGCACTCAGGTAGACTGGTCATAAAGGGATGGACACGGTCAGCGGCAGCACTCAGGTAGACTGTGGTCATAAAGAGATGGATACGGTCAGCAGCAGAACTCAGGTAGGCTGCGGTCATAAAGGGATGGACACGGTCAGCGGCAGCACTCAGGTAGGCTGCGGTCATAAAGGGATGGACACGGTCAGCGGCAGCACTCAGGTAGGCTGCGGTCATAATGTGATGGACATGGTCAGCAGCAGCACTCAGGTAGGCTGCGGTCAAAATGTGATGGACATGGTCAGCAGCAGCACTCAGGTAGACTGGTCATAAAGGGATTGACACGGTCAGCGGCAGCACTCAGGTAGACTGGTCATAAAGGGATGGACACGGTCAGCGGCAGCACTAAGGTAGACTGGTCATAAAGGGATGGACACGGTCAGCGGCAGCACTCAGGTAGACTGTGGTCATAAAGGGATGGACATGGTCAGCAGCAGCACACAGGTAGGCTGCGGTCATAATGTGATGGACACGGTCAGCAGCAGCACTCAGGTAGGCTGCGGTCATAATGTGATGGACACGGTCAGCGGCAGCACTCAGGTAGACTGGTCATAAAGGGATGGACACGGTCAGCGGCAGCACTCAGGTAGGCTGCGGTCATAATGTGATGGACATGGTCAGCGGCAGCACTCAGGTAGGCTGCGGTCATAATGTGACGGACACGGTCAGTGGCAGCACTCAGGTAGACTGGTCATAAAGGGATGGACACGGTCAGCGGCAGCACTCAGGTAGGCTGTGGTCATAAAGGGATGGACACAGTCAGCGGCAGCACTCAGGTAGACTGTGGTCATAAAGGGATGGACATGGTCAGCAGCAGCACACAGGTAGGCTGCGGTCATAATGTGATGGACATGGTCAGCAGCAGGACTCGGGTAGGCTGCGGTCATAATGTGATGGACACGGTCAGCGGCAGCACTCAGGTAGACTGGTCATAAAGGGATGGACACGGTCAGCGGCAGCACTCAGGTAGACTGTGGTCATAAAGACATTGACACGGTCAGCGGCAGCACTCAGGTAGACTGTGGTCATAAAGGGATGGACACGGTCAGCAGCAGCACTCAGGTAGGCTGCGGTCATAAAGGGATGGACACGGTCAGCGGCAGCACTCAGGTAAACTGCTCATAAAGGGATGGACACGGTCAGCGGCTGCACTACGGTAGACTGGTCATAAAGGGATGGACACGGTCAGCGGCAGCACTCAGGTAGACTGTGGTCATAAAGAGATTGACACGGTCAGCAGCAGAACTCAGGTAGGCTGCGGTCATAAAGGGATGGACACGGTCAGCGGCAGCACTCAGGTAGGCTGCGGTCATAAAGGGATGGACACGGTCAGCGGCAGCACTCAGGTAGGCTGCGGTCATAAAAGGATGGACACGGTCAGCGGCAGCACTCAGGTAGGCTGTGGTCATAAAGGGATGGACACGGTCAGCGGCAGCACTAAGGTAGACTGGTCATAAAGGGATGGACACGGTCAGCGGCAGCACTCAGGTAGGCTGCGGTCATAAAGGGATGGACACGGTCAGCGGCAGCACTAAGGTAGACTGGTCATAAAGGGATGGACACGGTCAGCGGCAGCACTAAGGTAGACTGGTCATAAAGGGATGGACACGGTCAGCGGCAGAACTGAGGTAGGCTGCGGTCATAAAGGGATGGACACGGTCAGCGGCAGCACTCAGGTAGGCTGCGGTCATAAAGGGATGGACACGGTCAGCGGCAGCACTCAGGTAGGCTGCGGTCATAAAGGGATGGTCACGGTCAGCGGCAGCACTCAGGTAGACTGCGGTAATAAAGGGATGGACACGGTCAGCGCCAGCACTCAGGTACACTGAGGTCATAAAGGGATGGACACGGTCAGCGGCAGCACTCAGGTAGACTGCGGTCATAAAGGGATGGACACGGTCAGCGGCAGCACTCAGGTAGACTGTGGTCATAAAGAGATGGATACGGTCAGCAGCAGAACTCAGGTAGGCTGCGGTCATAAAGGGATGGACACGGTCAGCAGCAGAACTCAGGTAGGCTGCGGTCATAAAGGGATGGACACGGTCAGCAGCAGCACTCAGGTAGGCTGCGGTCATAATGTGATGGACACGGTCAGCAGCAGCACTCAGGTAGGCTGCGGTCATAATGTGATGGACACGGTCAGCGGCAGCACTCAGGTAGACTGGTCATAAAGGGATGGACACGGTCAGCGGCAGCACTCAGGTAGGCTGCGGTCATAAAGGGATGGACATGGTCAGCAGCAGCACTCAGGTAGGCTGCGGTCATAATGTGATGGACACGGTCAGCGGCAGCACTCAGGTAGACTGGTCATAAAGGGATGGACACGGTCAGCGGCAGCACTCAGGTAGACTGGTCATAAAGGGATGGACATGGTCAGCGGCAGCACACAGGTAGGCTGTGGTCATAAAGAGATTGACACGGTCAGTGGCAGCACTCAGGTAGACTGTGGTCATAAAGAGATTGACACGGTCAGTGGCAGCACTCAGGTAGACTGGTCATAAAGGGATGGACACGGTCAGCGGCAGCACTCAGGTAGACTGTGGTCATAAAGAGATTGACACGGTCAGTGGCAGCACTCAGGTAGACTGTGGTCATAAAGAGATTGACACGGTCAGCAGCAGAACTCAGGTAGGCTGCGGTCATAAAGGGATGGACACGGTCAGCGGCAGCACTCAGGTAGGCTGCGGTCATAAAGGGATGGACACGGTCAGCGGCAGCACTCAGGTAGGCTGCGGTCATAAAGGGATGGACACGGTCAGCGGCAGCACTAAGGTAGACTGGTCATAAAGTGATGGACATGGTCAGCGGCAGCACTAAGGTAGACTGTGGTCATAAAGGGATGGACATGGTCAGCAGCAGCACACAGGTAGGCTGCGGTCGTAATGTGATGGACACGGTCAGCAGCAGCACTCATGTAGGCTGCGGTCATAATGTGATGGACACGGTCAGCGGCAGCACTCAGGTAGACTGGTCATAAAGGGATGGACACGGTCAGCGGCAGCACTCAGGTAGGCTGCGGTCATAATGTGATGGACATGGTCAGCAGCAGCACTCAGGTAGGCTGCGATCATAATGTGATGGACACGGTCAGCGGCTGCACTCAGGTAGACTGGTCATAAAGGGATGGACACGGTCAGCGGCAGCACTCAGGTAGGCTGTGGTCATAAAGGGATGGACACAGTCAGCGGCAGCACTCAGGTAGACTGTGGTCATAAAGGGATGGACATGGTCAGCAGCAGCACACAGGTAGGCTGCGGTCATAATGTGATGGACATGGTCAGCAGCAGCACTCAGGTAGGCTGCGGTCATAATGTGATGGACACGGTCAGCGGCAGCACTCAGGTAGACTGGTCATAAAGGGATGGACACGGTCAGCGGCAGCACTCAGGTAGACTGTGGTCATAAAGACATTGACACGGTCAGCGGCAGCACTCAGGTAGACTGTGGTCATAAAGGGATGGACACGGTCAGCAGCAGCACTCAGGTAGGCTGCGGTCATAAAGGGATGGACACGGTCAGCAGCAGAACTCAGGTAGGCTGCGGTCATAAAGGGATGGACACGGTCAGCGGCAGCACTCAGGTAGACTGGTCATAAAGGGATGGACACGGTCAGCGGCAGCACTCAGGTAGACTGTGGTCATAAAGAGATGGATACGGTCAGCAGCAGAACTCAGGTAGGCTGCGGTCATAAAGGGATGGACACGGTCAGCGGCAGCACTCAGGTAGGCTGCGGTCATAAAGGGATGGACACGGTCAGCGGCAGCACTCAGGTAGGCTGCGGTCATAAAGGGATGGACACGGTCAGCGGCAGAACTCAGGTAGGCTGCGGTCATAAAGGGATGGACACGGTCAGCGGCAGCACTCAGGTAGGCTGCAGTCATAAAGGGATGGACACGGTCAGCGGCAGCACTCAGGTAGACTGCGGTCATAATGTGATGGACATGGTCAGCAGCAGCACTCAGGTAGGCTGCGATCATAATGTGATGGACACGGTCAGCGGCTGCACTCAGGTAGACTGGTCATAAAGGGATGGACACGGTCAGCGGCAGCACTCAGGTAGGCTGTGGTCATAAAGGGATGGACACAGTCAGCGGCAGCACTCAGGTAGACTGTGGTCATAAAGGGATGGACATGGTCAGCAGCAGCACACAGGTAGGCTGCGGTCATAATGTGATGGACATGGTCAGCAGCAGCACTCAGGTAGGCTGCGGTCATAATGTGATGGACACGGTCAGCGGCAGCACTCAGGTAGACTGGTCATAAAGGGATGGACACGGTCAGCGGCAGCACTCAGGTAGACTGTGGTCATAAAGACATTGACACGGTCAGCGGCAGCACTCAGGTAGACTGTGGTCATAAAGGGATGGACACGGTCAGCAGCAGCACTCAGGTAGGCTGCGGTCATAAAGGGATGGACACGGTCAGCAGCAGAACTCAGGTAGGCTGCGGTCATAAAGGGATGGACACGGTCAGCGGCAGCACTCAGGTAGACTGGTCATAAAGGGATGGACACGGTCAGCGGCAGCACTCAGGTAGACTGTGGTCATAAAGAGATGGATACGGTCAGCAGCAGAACTCAGGTAGGCTGCGGTCATAAAGGGATGGACACGGTCAGCGGCAGCACTCAGGTAGGCTGCGGTCATAAAGGGATGGACACGGTCAGCGGCAGCACTCAGGTAGGCTGCGGTCATAATGTGATGGACATGGTCAGCAGCAGCACTCAGGTAGGCTGCGGTCAAAATGTGATGGACACGGTCAGCGGCAGCACTCAGGTAGACTGGTCATAAAGGGATTGACACGGTCAGCGGCAGCACTCAGGTAGACTGGTCATAAAGGGATGGACACGGTCAGCGGCAGCACTAAGGTAGACTGGTCATAAAGGGATGGACACGGTCAGCGGCAGCACTCAGGTAGACTGTGGTCATAAAGGGATGGACATGGTCAGCAGCAGCACACAGGTAGGCTGCGGTCATAATGTGATGGACACGGTCAGCAGCAGCACTCAGGTAGGCTGCGGTCATAATGTGATGGAGACGGTCAGCGGCAGCACTCAGGTAGACTGGTCATAAAGGGATGGACACGGTCAGCGGCAGCACTCAGGTAGGCTGCGGTCATAATGTGATGGACATGGTCAGCGGCAGCACTCAGGTAGGCTGCGGTCATAATGTGACGGACACGGTCAGTGGCAGCACTCAGGTAGACTGGTCATAAAGGGATGGACACGGTCAGCGGCAGCACTCAGGTAGGCTGTGGTCATAAAGGGATGGACACAGTCAGCGGCAGCACTCAGGTAGACTGTGGTCATAAAGGGATGGACATGGTCAGCAGCAGCACACAGGTAGGCTGCGGTCATAATGTGATGGACATGGTCAGCAGCAGGACTCGGGTAGGCTGCGGTCATAATGTGATGGACACGGTCAGCGGCAGCACTCAGGTAGACTGGTCATAAAGGGATGGACACGGTCAGCGGCAGCACTCAGGTAGACTGTGGTCATAAAGACATTGACACGGTCAGCGGCAGCACTCAGGTAGACTGTGGTCATAAAGGGATGGACACGGTCAGCAGCAGCACTCAGGTAGGCTGCGGTCATAAAGGGATGGACACGGTCAGCGGCAGCACTCAGGTAAACTGCTCATAAAGGGATGGACACGGTCAGCGGCTGCACTACGGTAGACTGGTCATAAAGGGATGGACACGGTCAGCGGCAGCACTCAGGTAGACTGTGGTCATAAAGAGATTGACACGGTCAGCAGCAGAACTCAGGTAGGCTGCGGTCATAAAGGGATGGACACGGTCAGCGGCAGCACTCAGGTAGGCTGCGGTCATAAAGGGATGGACACGGTCAGCGGCAGCACTCAGGTAGGCTGCGGTCATAAAAGGATGGACACGGTCAGCGGCAGCACTCAGGTAGGCTGTGGTCATAAAGGGATGGACACGGTCAGCGGCAGCACTAAGGTAGACTGGTCATAAAGGGATGGACACGGTCAGCGGCAGCACTCAGGTAGGCTGCGGTCATAAAGGGATGGACACGGTCAGCGGCAGCACTAAGGTAGACTGGTCATAAAGGGATGGACACGGTCAGCGGCAGCACTAAGGTAGACTGGTCATAAAGGGATGGACACGGTCAGCGGCAGAACTGAGGTAGGCTGCGGTCATAAAGGGATGGACATGGTCAGCGGCAGCACTCAGGTAGGCTGCGGTCATAAAGGGATGGACACGGTCAGCGGCAGCACTCAGGTAGGCTGCGGTCATAAAGGGATGGTCACGGTCAGCGGCAGCACTCAGGTAGACTGCGGTAATAAAGGGATGGACACGGTCAGCGCCAGCACTCAGGTACACTGAGGTCATAAAGGGATGGACACGGTCAGCGGCAGCACTCAGGTAGACTGCGGTCATAAAGGGATGGACACGGTCAGCGGCAGCACTCAGGTAGACTGTGGTCATAAAGAGATGGATACGGTCAGCAGCAGAACTCAGGTAGGCTGCGGTCATAAAGGGATGGACACGGTCAGCAGCAGAACTCAGGTAGGCTGCGGTCATAAAGGGATGGACACGGTCAGCAGCAGCACTCAGGTAGGCTGCGGTCATAATGTGATGGACACGGTCAGCAGCAGCACTCAGGTAGGCTGCGGTCATAATGTGATGGACACGGTCAGCGGCAGCACTCAGGTAGACTGGTCATAAAGGGATGGACACGGTCAGCGGCAGCACTCAGGTAGGCTGCGGTCATAAAGGGATGGACATGGTCAGCAGCAGCACTCAGGTAGGCTGCGGTCATAATGTGATGGACACGGTCAGCGGCAGCACTCAGGTAGACTGGTCATAAAGGGATGGACACGGTCAGCGGCAGCACTCAGGTAGACTGGTCATAAAGGGATGGACATGGTCAGCGGCAGCACACAGGTAGGCTGTGGTCATAAAGAGATTGACACGGTCAGTGGCAGCACTCAGGTAGACTGTGGTCATAAAGAGATTGACACGGTCAGTGGCAGCACTCAGGTAGACTGGTCATAAAGGGATGGACACGGTCAGCGGCAGCACTCAGGTAGACTGTGGTCATAAAGAGATTGACACGGTCAGTGGCAGCACTCAGGTAGACTGTGGTCATAAAGAGATTGACACGGTCAGCAGCAGAACTCAGGTAGGCTGCGGTCATAAAGGGATGGACACGGTCAGCGGCAGCACTCAGGTAGGCTGCGGTCATAAAGGGATGGACACGGTCAGCGGCAGCACTCAGGTAGGCTGCGGTCATAAAAGGATGGACACGGTCAGCGGCAGCACTCAGGTAGGCTGTGGTCATAAAGGGATGGACACGGTCAGCGGCAGCACTAAGGTAGACTGGTCATAAAGGGATGGACACGGTCAGCGGCAGCACTCAGTTAGGCTGCGGTCATAAAGGGATGGACACGGTCAGCGGCAGCACTCAGGTAGGCTGCGGTCATAAAGGGATGGACACGGTCAGCGGCAGCACTAAGGTAGACTGGTCATAAAGGGATGGACACGGTCAGCGGCAGCACTAAGGTAGACTGGTCATAAAGGGATGGACACGGTCAGCGGCAGAACTGAGGTAGGCTGCGGTCATAAAGGGATGGACACGGTCAGCGGCAGCACTCAGGTAGGCTGCGGTCATAAAGGGATGGACACGGTCAGCGGCAGCACTCAGGTAGGCTGCGGTCATAAAGGGATGGTCACGGTCAGCGGCAGCACTCAGGTAGACTGCGGTAATAAAGGGATGGACACGGTCAGCGGCAGCACTCAGGTAGACTGTGGTCATAAAGGGATGGACACGGTCAGCGGCAGCACTCAGGTAGACTGCGGTCATAAAGGGATGGACACGGTCAGCGGCAGCACTCAGGTAGACTGTGGTCATAAAGAGATGGATACGGTCAGCGGCAGAACTCAGGTAGGCTGCGGTCATAAAAGGATGGACACGGTCAGCAGCAGAACTCAGGTAGGCTGCGGTCATAAAGGGATGGACACGGTCAGCAGCAGCACTCAGGTAGGCTGCGGTCATAATGTGATGGACACGGTCAGCAGCAGCACTCAGGTAGGCTGCGGTCATAATGTGATGGACACGGTCAGCGGCAGCACTCAGGTAGACTGGTCATAAAGGGATGGACACGGTCAGCGG
Organism: Paramormyrops kingsleyae; assembly: GCF_048594095.1. NCBI lineage: Eukaryota > Metazoa > Chordata > Actinopteri > Osteoglossiformes > Mormyridae > Paramormyrops > Paramormyrops kingsleyae. The sequence continues at coordinate 862,739 of NC_132809.1, read as the reverse complement.
CAGCACTCAGGTAGGCTGCGGTCATAAAGGGATGGACATGGTCAGCAGCAGCACTCAGGTAGGCTGCGGTCATAATGTGATGGACACGGTCAGCGGCAGCACTCAGGTAGACTGGTCATAAAGGGATGGACACGGTCAGCGGCAGCACTCAGGTAGACTGGTCATAAAGGAATGGACATGGTCAGCGGCAGCACACAGGTAGGCTGTGGTCATAAAGAGATTGACACGGTCAGTGGCAGCACTCAGGTAGACTGTGGTCATAAAGAGATTGACACGGTCAGTGGCAGCACTCAGGTAGACTGGTCATAAAGGGATGGACACGGTCAGCGGCAGCACTCAGGTAGACTGTGGTCATAAAGAGATTGACACGGTCAGTGGCAGCACTCAGGTAGACTGTGGTCATAAAGAGATTGACACGGTCAGCAGCAGCACTCAGGTAGGCTGCGGTCATAATGTGATGGACACGGTCAGCGGCAGCACTCAGGTAGACTGGTCATAAAGGGATGGACACGGTCAGCGGCAGCACTCAGGTAGACTGTGGTCATAAAGACATTGACACGGTCAGCGGCAGCACTCAGGTAGACTGTGGTCATAAAGGGATGGACACGGTCAGCAGCAGCACTCAGGTAGGCTGCGGTCATAAAGGGATGGACACGGTCAGCAGCAGAACTCAGGTAGGCTGCGGTCATAAAGGGATGGACACGGTCAGCGGCAGCACTCAGGTAGACTGGTCATAAAGGGATGGACACGGTCAGCGGCAGCACTCAGGTAGACTGTGGTCATAAAGAGATGGATACGGTCAGCAGCAGAACTCAGGTAGGCTGCGGTCATAAAGGGATGGACACGGTCAGCGGCAGCACTCAGGTAGGCTGCGGTCATAAAGGGATTGACACGGTCAGCGGCAGCACTCAGGTAGACTGGTCATAAAGGGATGGACACGGTCAGCGGCAGCACTAAGGTAGACTGGTCATAAAGGGATGGACACGGTCAGCAGCAGCACTCAGGTAGACTGTGGTCATAAGGGGATGGACATGGTCAGCAGCAGCACACAGGTAGGCTGCGGTCATAATGTGATGGACACGGTCAGCAGCAGCACTCAGGTAGGCTGCGGTCATAATGTGATGGACACGGTCAGCGGCAGCACTCAGGTAGGCTGCGGTCATAAAGGGATTGACACGGTCAGCGGCAGCACTCAGGTAGACTGGTCATAAAGGGATGGACACGGTCAGCGGCAGCACTAAGGTAGACTGGTCATAAAGGGATGGACACGGTCAGCGGCAGCACTCAGGTAGACTGTGGTCATAAAGGGATGGACATGGTCAGCAGCAGCACACAGGTAGGCTGCGGTCATAATGTGATGGACACGGTCAGCAGCAGCACTCAGGTAGGCTGCGGTCATAATGTGATGGACACGGTCAGCGGCAGCACTCAGGTAGACTGTGGTCATAAAGAGATTGACACGGTCAGCAGCAGAACTCAGGTAGGCTGCGGTCATAAAGGGATGGACACGGTCAGCGGCAGCACTCAGGTAGGCTGCGGTCATAAAGGGATGGACACGGTCAGCGGCAGCACAAAGGTAGGCTGCGGTCATAAAAGGATGGACACGGTCAGCGGCAGCACTCAGGTAGGCTGTGGTCATAAAGGGATGGACACGGTCAGCGGCAGCACTAAGGTAGACTGGTCATAAAGGGATGGACACGGTCAGCGGCAGCACTCAGTTAGGCTGCGGTCATAAAGGGATGGACACGGTCAGCGGCAGCACTCAGGTAGGCTGCGGTCATAAAGGGATGGACACGGTCAGCGGCAGCACTAAGGTAGACTGGTCATAAAGGGATGGACACGGTCAGCGGCAGAACTGAGGTAGGCTGCGGTCATAAAGGGATGGACACGGTCAGCGGCAGCACTCAGGTAGGCTGCGGTCATAAAGGGATGGACACGGTCAGCAGCAGCACTCAGGTAGGCTGCGGTCATAATGTGATGGACACGGTCAGCGGCAGCACTCAGGTAGACTGGTCATAAAGGGATGGACACGGTCAGCGGCAGCACTAAGGTAGACTGGTCATAAAGTGATGGACATGGTCAGCGGCAGCACTCAGGTAGACTGTGGTCATAAAGGGATGGACATGGTCAGCAGCAGCACACAGGTAGGCTGCGGTCGTAATGTGATGGACACGGTCAGCAGCAGCACTCATGTAGGCTGCGGTCATAATGTGATGGACACGGTCAGCGGCAGCACTCAGGTAGACTGGTCATAAAGGGATGGACACGGTCAGCGGCAGCACTCAGGTAGGCTGCGGTCATAATGTGATGGACATGGTCAGCAGCAGCACTCAGGTAGGCTGCGATCATAATGTGATGGACACGGTCAGCGGCTGCACTCAGGTAGACTGGTCATAAAGGGATGGACACGGTCAGCAGCAGCACTCAGGTAGGCTGCGGTCATAATGTGATGGACACGGTCAGCGGCAGCACTCAGGTAGACTGGTCATAAAGGGATGGACACGGTCAGCGGCAGCACTCAGGTAGACTGGTCATAAAGGGATGGACATGGTCAGCGGCAGCACACAGGTAGGCTGTGGTCATAAAGAGATTGACACGGTCAGTGGCAGCACTCAGGTAGACTGTGGTCATAAAGAGATTGACACGGTCAGTGGCAGCACTCAGGTAGACTGGTCATAAAGGGATGGACACGGTCAGCGGCAGCACTCAGGTAGACTGTGGTCATAAAGAGATTGACACGGTCAGTGGCAGCACTCAGGTAGACTGTGGTCATAAAGAGATTGACACGGTCAGCAGCAGAACTCAGGTAGGCTGCGGTCATAAAGGGATGGACACGGTCAGCGGCAGCACTCAGGTAGGCTGCGGTCATAAAGGGATGGACACGGTCAGCGGCAGCACTCAGGTAGGCTGCGGTCATAAAAGGATGGACACGGTCAGCGGCAGCACTCAGGTAGGCTGTGGTCATAAAGGGATGGACACGGTCAGCGGCAGCACTAAGGTAGACTGGTCATAAAGGGATGGACACGGTCAGCGGCAGCACTCAGTTAGGCTGCGGTCATAAAGGGATGGACACGGTCAGCGGCAGCACTCAGGTAGGCTGCGGTCATAAAGGGATGGACACGGTCAGCGGCAGCACTAAGGTAGACTGGTCATAAAGGGATGGACACGGTCAGCGGCAGCACTAAGGTAGACTGGTCATAAAGGGATGGACACGGTCAGCGGCAGAACTGAGGTAGGCTGCGGTCATAAAGGGATGGACACGGTCAGCGGCAGCACTCAGGTAGGCTGCGGTCATAAAGGGATGGACACGGTCAGCGGCAGCACTCAGGTAGGCTGCGGTCATAAAGGGATGGTCACGGTCAGCGGCAGCACTCAGGTAGACTGCGGTAATAAAGGGATGGACACGGTCAGCGGCAGCACTCAGGTAGACTGTGGTCATAAAGGGATGGACACGGTCAGCGGCAGCACTCAGGTAGACTGCGGTCATAAAGGGATGGACACGGTCAGCGGCAGCACTCAGGTAGGCTGCGGTCATAATGTGATGGACATGGTCAGCAGCAGCACTCAGGTAGGCTGCGGTCAAAATGTGATGGACATGGTCAGCAGCAGCACTCAGGTAGACTGGTCATAAAGGGATTGACACGGTCAGCGGCAGCACTCAGGTAGACTGGTCATAAAGGGATGGACACGGTCAGCGGCAGCACTAAGGTAGACTGGTCATAAAGGGATGGACACGGTCAGCGGCAGCACTCAGGTAGACTGTGGTCATAAAGAGATGGATACGGTCAGCAGCAGAACTCAGGTAGGCTGCGGTCATAAAGGGATGGACACGGTCAGCGGCAGCACTCAGGTAGGCTGCGGTCATAAAGGGATGGACACGGTCAGCGGCAGCACTCAGGTAGGCTGCGGTCATAAAGGGATGGACACGGTCAGCGGCAGAACTCAGGTAGGCTGCGGTCATAAAGGGATGGACACGGTCAGCGGCAGCACTCAGGTAGGCTGCAGTCATAAAGGGATGGACACGGTCAGCGGCAGCACTCAGGTAGACTGCGGTCATAATGTGATGGACATGGTCAGCAGCAGCACTCAGGTAGGCTGCGATCATAATGTGATGGACACGGTCAGCGGCTGCACTCAGGTAGACTGGTCATAAAGGGATGGACACGGTCAGCGGCAGCACTCAGGTAGGCTGTGGTCATAAAGGGATGGACACAGTCAGCGGCAGCACTCAGGTAGACTGTGGTCATAAAGGGATGGACATGGTCAGCAGCAGCACACAGGTAGGCTGCGGTCATAATGTGATGGACATGGTCAGCAGCAGCACTCAGGTAGGCTGCGGTCATAATGTGATGGACACGGTCAGCGGCAGCACTCAGGTAGACTGGTCATAAAGGGATGGACACGGTCAGCGGCAGCACTCAGGTAGACTGTGGTCATAAAGACATTGACACGGTCAGCGGCAGCACTCAGGTAGACTGTGGTCATAAAGGGATGGACACGGTCAGCAGCAGCACTCAGGTAGGCTGCGGTCATAAAGGGATGGACACGGTCAGCAGCAGAACTCAGGTAGGCTGCGGTCATAAAGGGATGGACACGGTCAGCGGCAGCACTCAGGTAGACTGGTCATAAAGGGATGGACACGGTCAGCGGCAGCACTCAGGTAGACTGTGGTCATAAAGAGATGGATACGGTCAGCAGCAGAACTCAGGTAGGCTGCGGTCATAAAGGGATGGACACGGTCAGCGGCAGCACTCAGGTAGGCTGCGGTCATAAAGGGATGGACACGGTCAGCGGCAGCACTCAGGTAGGCTGCGGTCATAATGTGATGGACATGGTCAGCAGCAGCACTCAGGTAGGCTGCGGTCAAAATGTGATGGACACGGTCAGCGGCAGCACTCAGGTAGACTGGTCATAAAGGGATTGACACGGTCAGCGGCAGCACTCAGGTAGACTGGTCATAAAGGGATGGACACGGTCAGCGGCAGCACTAAGGTAGACTGGTCATAAAGGGATGGACACGGTCAGCGGCAGCACTCAGGTAGACTGTGGTCATAAAGGGATGGACATGGTCAGCAGCAGCACACAGGTAGGCTGCGGTCATAATGTGATGGACACGGTCAGCAGCAGCACTCAGGTAGGCTGCGGTCATAATGTGATGGACACGGTCAGCGGCAGCACTCAGGTAGACTGGTCATAAAGGGATGGACACGGTCAGCGGCAGCACTCAGGTAGGCTGCGGTCATAATGTGATGGACATGGTCAGCGGCAGCACTCAGGTAGGCTGCGGTCATAATGTGACGGACACGGTCAGTGGCAGCACTCAGGTAGACTGGTCATAAAGGGATGGACACGGTCAGCGGCAGCACTCAGGTAGGCTGTGGTCATAAAGGGATGGACACAGTCAGCGGCAGCACTCAGGTAGACTGTGGTCATAAAGGGATGGACATGGTCAGCAGCAGCACACAGGTAGGCTGCGGTCATAATGTGATGGACATGGTCAGCAGCAGGACTCGGGTAGGCTGCGGTCATAATGTGATGGACACGGTCAGCGGCAGCACTCAGGTAGACTGGTCATAAAGGGATGGACACGGTCAGCGGCAGCACTCAGGTAGACTGTGGTCATAAAGACATTGACACGGTCAGCGGCAGCACTCAGGTAGACTGTGGTCATAAAGGGATGGACACGGTCAGCAGCAGCACTCAGGTAGGCTGCGGTCATAAAGGGATGGACACGGTCAGCGGCAGCACTCAGGTAAACTGCTCATAAAGGGATGGACACGGTCAGCGGCTGCACTACGGTAGACTGGTCATAAAGGGATGGACACGGTCAGCGGCAGCACTCAGGTAGACTGTGGTCATAAAGAGATTGACACGGTCAGCAGCAGAACTCAGGTAGGCTGCGGTCATAAAGGGATGGACACGGTCAGCGGCAGCACTCAGGTAGGCTGCGGTCATAAAGGGATGGACACGGTCAGCGGCAGCACTCAGGTAGGCTGCGGTCATAAAAGGATGGACACGGTCAGCGGCAGCACTCAGGTAGGCTGTGGTCATAAAGGGATGGACACGGTCAGCGGCAGCACTAAGGTAGACTGGTCATAAAGGGATGGACACGGTCAGCGGCAGCACTCAGGTAGGCTGCGGTCATAAAGGGATGGACACGGTCAGCGGCAGCACTAAGGTAGACTGGTCATAAAGGGATGGACACGGTCAGCGGCAGCACTAAGGTAGACTGGTCATAAAGGGATGGACACGGTCAGCGGCAGAACTGAGGTAGGCTGCGGTCATAAAGGGATGGACATGGTCAGCGGCAGCACTCAGGTAGGCTGCGGTCATAAAGGGATGGACACGGTCAGCGGCAGCACTCAGGTAGGCTGCGGTCATAAAGGGATGGTCACGGTCAGCGGCAGCACTCAGGTAGACTGCGGTAATAAAGGGATGGACACGGTCAGCGCCAGCACTCAGGTACACTGAGGTCATAAAGGGATGGACACGGTCAGCGGCAGCACTCAGGTAGACTGCGGTCATAAAGGGATGGACACGGTCAGCGGCAGCACTCAGGTAGACTGTGGTCATAAAGAGATGGATACGGTCAGCAGCAGAACTCAGGTAGGCTGCGGTCATAAAGGGATGGACACGGTCAGCAGCAGAACTCAGGTAGGCTGCGGTCATAAAGGGATGGACACGGTCAGCAGCAGCACTCAGGTAGGCTGCGGTCATAATGTGATGGACACGGTCAGCAGCAGCACTCAGGTAGGCTGCGGTCATAATGTGATGGACACGGTCAGCGGCAGCACTCAGGTAGACTGGTCATAAAGGGATGGACACGGTCAGCGGCAGCACTCAGGTAGGCTGCGGTCATAAAGGGATGGACATGGTCAGCAGCAGCACTCAGGTAGGCTGCGGTCATAATGTGATGGACACGGTCAGCGGCAGCACTCAGGTAGACTGGTCATAAAGGGATGGACACGGTCAGCGGCAGCACTCAGGTAGACTGGTCATAAAGGGATGGACATGGTCAGCGGCAGCACACAGGTAGGCTGTGGTCATAAAGAGATTGACACGGTCAGTGGCAGCACTCAGGTAGACTGTGGTCATAAAGAGATTGACACGGTCAGTGGCAGCACTCAGGTAGACTGGTCATAAAGGGATGGACACGGTCAGCGGCAGCACTCAGGTAGACTGTGGTCATAAAGAGATTGACACGGTCAGTGGCAGCACTCAGGTAGACTGTGGTCATAAAGAGATTGACACGGTCAGCAGCAGAACTCAGGTAGGCTGCGGTCATAAAGGGATGGACACGGTCAGCGGCAGCACTCAGGTAGGCTGCGGTCATAAAGGGATGGACACGGTCAGCGGCAGCACTCAGGTAGGCTGCGGTCATAAAAGGATGGACACGGTCAGCGGCAGCACTCAGGTAGGCTGTGGTCATAAAGGGATGGACACGGTCAGCGGCAGCACTAAGGTAGACTGGTCATAAAGGGATGGACACGGTCAGCGGCAGCACTCAGTTAGGCTGCGGTCATAAAGGGATGGACACGGTCAGCGGCAGCACTCAGGTAGGCTGCGGTCATAAAGGGATGGACACGGTCAGCGGCAGCACTAAGGTAGACTGGTCATAAAGGGATGGACACGGTCAGCGGCAGCACTAAGGTAGACTGGTCATAAAGGGATGGACACGGTCAGCGGCAGAACTGAGGTAGGCTGCGGTCATAAAGGGATGGACACGGTCAGCGGCAGCACTCAGGTAGGCTGCGGTCATAAAGGGATGGACACGGTCAGCGGCAGCACTCAGGTAGGCTGCGGTCATAAAGGGATGGTCACGGTCAGCGGCAGCACTCAGGTAGACTGCGGTAATAAAGGGATGGACACGGTCAGCGGCAGCACTCAGGTAGACTGTGGTCATAAAGGGATGGACACGGTCAGCGGCAGCACTCAGGTAGACTGCGGTCATAAAGGGATGGACACGGTCAGCGGCAGCACTCAGGTAGACTGTGGTCATAAAGAGATGGATACGGTCAGCGGCAGAACTCAGGTAGGCTGCGGTCATAAAAGGATGGACACGGTCAGCAGCAGAACTCAGGTAGGCTGCGGTCATAAAGGGATGGACACGGTCAGCAGCAGCACTCAGGTAGGCTGCGGTCATAATGTGATGGACACGGTCAGCAGCAGCACTCAGGTAGGCTGCGGTCATAATGTGATGGACACGGTCAGCGGCAGCACTCAGGTAGACTGGTCATAAAGGGATGGACACGGTCAGCGGCAGCACTCAGGTAGGCTGCGGTCATAAAGGGATGGACATGGTCAGCAGCAGCACTCAGGTAGGCTGCGGTCATAATGTGATGGACACGGTCAGCGGCAGCACTCAGGTAGACTGGTCATAAAGGGATGGACACGGTCAGCGGCAGCACTCAGGTAGACTGGTCATAAAGGAATGGACATGGTCAGCGGCAGCACACAGGTAGGCTGTGGTCATAAAGAGATTGACACGGTCAGTGGCAGCACTCAGGTAGACTGTGGTCATAAAGAGATTGACACGGTCAGTGGCAGCACTCAGGTAGACTGGTCATAAAGGGATGGACACGGTCAGCGGCAGCACTCAGGTAGACTGTGGTCATAAAGAGATTGACACGGTCAGTGGCAGCACTCAGGTAGACTGTGGTCATAAAGAGATTGACACGGTCAGCAGCAGCACTCAGGTAGGCTGCGGTCATAATGTGATGGACACGGTCAGCGGCAGCACTCAGGTAGACTGGTCATAAAGGGATGGACACGGTCAGCGGCAGCACTCAGGTAGACTGTGGTCATAAAGACATTGACACGGTCAGCGGCAGCACTCAGGTAGACTGTGGTCATAAAGGGATGGACACGGTCAGCAGCAGCACTCAGGTAGGCTGCGGTCATAAAGGGATGGACACGGTCAGCAGCAGAACTCAGGTAGGCTGCGGTCATAAAGGGATGGACACGGTCAGCGGCAGCACTCAGGTAGACTGGTCATAAAGGGATGGACACGGTCAGCGGCAGCACTCAGGTAGACTGTGGTCATAAAGAGATGGATACGGTCAGCAGCAGAACTCAGGTAGGCTGCGGTCATAAAGGGATGGACACGGTCAGCGGCAGCACTCAGGTAGGCTGCGGTCATAAAGGGATTGACACGGTCAGCGGCAGCACTCAGGTAGACTGGTCATAAAGGGATGGACACGGTCAGCGGCAGCACTAAGGTAGACTGGTCATAAAGGGATGGACACGGTCAGCAGCAGCACTCAGGTAGACTGTGGTCATAAGGGGATGGACATGGTCAGCAGCAGCACACAGGTAGGCTGCGGTCATAATGTGATGGACACGGTCAGCAGCAGCACTCAGGTAGGCTGCGGTCATAATGTGATGGACACGGTCAGCGGCAGCACTCAGGTAGGCTGCGGTCATAAAGGGATTGACACGGTCAGCGGCAGCACTCAGGTAGACTGGTCATAAAGGGATGGACACGGTCAGCGGCAGCACTAAGGTAGACTGGTCATAAAGGGATGGACACGGTCAGCGGCAGCACTCAGGTAGACTGTGGTCATAAAGGGATGGACATGGTCAGCAGCAGCACACAGGTAGGCTGCGGTCATAATGTGATGGACACGGTCAGCAGCAGCACTCAGGTAGGCTGCGGTCATAATGTGATGGACACGGTCAGCGGCAGCACTCAGGTAGACTGTGGTCATAAAGAGATTGACACGGTCAGCAGCAGAACTCAGGTAGGCTGCGGTCATAAAGGGATGGACACGGTCAGCGGCAGCACTCAGGTAGGCTGCGGTCATAAAGGGATGGACACGGTCAGCGGCAGCACAAAGGTAGGCTGCGGTCATAAAAGGATGGACACGGTCAGCGGCAGCACTCAGGTAGGCTGTGGTCATAAAGGGATGGACACGGTCAGCGGCAGCACTAAGGTAGACTGGTCATAAAGGGATGGACACGGTCAGCGGCAGCACTCAGTTAGGCTGCGGTCATAAAGGGATGGACACGGTCAGCGGCAGCACTCAGGTAGGCTGCGGTCATAAAGGGATGGACACGGTCAGCGGCAGCACTAAGGTAGACTGGTCATAAAGGGATGGACACGGTCAGCGGCAGAACTGAGGTAGGCTGCGGTCATAAAGGGATGGACACGGTCAGCGGCAGCACTCAGGTAGGCTGCGGTCATAAAGGGATGGACACGGTCAGCAGCAGCACTCAGGTAGGCTGCGGTCATAATGTGATGGACACGGTCAGCGGCAGCACTCAGGTAGACTGGTCATAAAGGGATGGACACGGTCAGCGGCAGCACTAAGGTAGACTGGTCATAAAGTGATGGACATGGTCAGCGGCAGCACTCAGGTAGACTGTGGTCATAAAGGGATGGACATGGTCAGCAGCAGCACACAGGTAGGCTGCGGTCGTAATGTGATGGACACGGTCAGCAGCAGCACTCATGTAGGCTGCGGTCATAATGTGATGGACACGGTCAGCGGCAGCACTCAGGTAGACTGGTCATAAAGGGATGGACACGGTCAGCGGCAGCACTCAGGTAGGCTGCGGTCATAATGTGATGGACATGGTCAGCAGCAGCACTCAGGTAGGCTGCGATCATAATGTGATGGACACGGTCAGCGGCTGCACTCAGGTAGACTGGTCATAAAGGGATGGACACGGTCAGCAGCAGCACTCAGGTAGGCTGCGGTCATAATGTGATGGACACGGTCAGCGGCAGCACTCAGGTAGACTGGTCATAAAGGGATGGACACGGTCAGCGGCAGCACTCAGGTAGACTGGTCATAAAGGGATGGACATGGTCAGCGGCAGCACACAGGTAGGCTGTGGTCATAAAGAGATTGACACGGTCAGTGGCAGCACTCAGGTAGACTGTGGTCATAAAGAGATTGACACGGTCAGTGGCAGCACTCAGGTAGACTGGTCATAAAGGGATGGACACGGTCAGCGGCAGCACTCAGGTAGACTGTGGTCATAAAGAGATTGACACGGTCAGTGGCAGCACTCAGGTAGACTGTGGTCATAAAGAGATTGACACGGTCAGCAGCAGAACTCAGGTAGGCTGCGGTCATAAAGGGATGGACACGGTCAGCGGCAGCACTCAGGTAGGCTGCGGTCATAAAGGGATGGACACGGTCAGCGGCAGCACTCAGGTAGGCTGCGGTCATAAAAGGATGGACACGGTCAGCGGCAGCACTCAGGTAGGCTGTGGTCATAAAGGGATGGACACGGTCAGCGGCAGCACTAAGGTAGACTGGTCATAAAGGGATGGACACGGTCAGCGGCAGCACTCAGTTAGGCTGCGGTCATAAAGGGATGGACACGGTCAGCGGCAGCACTCAGGTAGGCTGCGGTCATAAAGGGATGGACACGGTCAGCGGCAGCACTAAGGTAGACTGGTCATAAAGGGATGGACACGGTCAGCGGCAGCACTAAGGTAGACTGGTCATAAAGGGATGGACACGGTCAGCGGCAGAACTGAGGTAGGCTGCGGTCATAAAGGGATGGACACGGTCAGCGGCAGCACTCAGGTAGGCTGCGGTCATAAAGGGATGGACACGGTCAGCGGCAGCACTCAGGTAGGCTGCGGTCATAAAGGGATGGTCACGGTCAGCGGCAGCACTCAGGTAGACTGCGGTAATAAAGGGATGGACACGGTCAGCGGCAGCACTCAGGTAGACTGTGGTCATAAAGGGATGGACACGGTCAGCGGCAGCACTCAGGTAGACTGCGGTCATAAAGGGATGGACACGGTCAGCGGCAGCACTCAGGTAGACTGTGGTCATAAAGAGATGGATACGGTCAGCGGCAGAACTCAGGTAGGCTGCGGTCATAAAAGGATGGACACGGTCAGCAGCAGAACTCAGGTAGGCTGCGGTCATAAAGGGATGGACACGGTCAGCAGCAGCACTCAGGTAGGCTGCGGTCATAATGTGATGGACACGGTCAGCAGCAGCACTCAGGTAGGCTGCGGTCATAATGTGATGGACACGGTCAGCGGCAGCACTCAGGTAGACTGGTCATAAAGGGATGGACACGGTCAGCGGCAGCACTCAGGTAGGCTGCGGTCATAAAGGGATGGACATGGTCAGCAGCAGCACTCAGGTAGGCTGCGGTCATAATGTGATGGACACGGTCAGCGGCAGCACTCAGGTAGACTGGTCATAAAGGGATGGACACGGTCAGCGGCAGCACTCAGGTAGGCTGCGGTCATAAAGGGATGGACATGGTCAGCAGCAGCACTCAGGTAGGCTGCGGTCATAATGTGATGGACACGGTCAGCGGCAGCACTCAGGTAGACTGGTCATAAAGGGATGGACACGGTCAGCGGCAGCACTCAGGTAGACTGGTCATAAAGGGATGGACATGGTCAGCGGCAGCACACAGGTAGGCTGTGGTCATAAAGAGATTGACACGGTCAGTGGCAGCACTCAGGTAGACTGTGGTCATAAAGAGATTGACACGGTCAGTGGCAGCACTCAGGTAGACTGGTCATAAAGGGATGGACACGGTCAGCGGCAGCACTCAGGTAGACTGTGGTCATAAAGAGATTGACACGGTCAGTGGCAGCACTCAGGTAGACTGTGGTCATAAAGAGATTGACACGGTCAGCAGCAGAACTCAGGTTGGCTGCGGTCATAAAGGGATGGACACGGTCAGCGGCAGCACTCAGGTAGGCTGCGGTCATAAAGGGATGGACACGGTCAGCGGCAGCACTCAGGTAGGCTGCGGTCATAAAAGGATGGACACGGTCAGCGGCAGCACTCAGGTAGGCTGTGGTCATAAAGGGATGGACACGGTCAGCGGCAGCACTAAGGTAGACTGGTCATAAAGGGATGGACACGGTCAGCGGCAGCACTCAGTTAGGCTGCGGTCATAAAGGGATGGACACGGTCAGCGGCAGCACTCAGGTAGGCTGCGGTCATAAAGGGATGGACACGGTCAGCGGCAGCACTAAGGTAGACTGGTCATAAAGGGATGGACACGGTCAGCGGCAGCACTAAGGTAGACTGGTCATAAAGGGATGGACACGGTCAGCGGCAGAACTGAGGTAGGCTGCGGTCATAAAGGGATGGACACGGTCAGCGGCAGCACTCAGGTAGGCTGCGGTCATAAAGGGATGGACACGGTCAGCGGCAGCACTCAGGTAGGCTGTGGTCATAAAGGGATGGACACAGTCAGCAGCAGCACTCAGGTAGGCTGCGGTCATAATGTGATGGACACGGTCAGCAGCAGCACTCAGGTAGGCTGCGGTCATAATGTGATGGACATGGTCAGCAGCAGGACTCGGGTAGGCTGCGGTCATAATGTGATGGACACGGTCAGCGGCAGCACTCAGGTAGACTGGTCATAAAGGGATGGACACGGTCAGCGGCAGCACTCAGGTAGACTGTGGTCATAAAGACATTGACACGGTCAGCGGCAGCACTCAGGTAGACTGTGGTCATAAAGGGATGGACACGGTCAGCAGCAGCACTCAGGTAGGCTGCGGTCATAAAGGGATGGACACGGTCAGCGGCAGCACTCAGGTAAACTGCTCATAAAGGGATGGACACGGTCAGCGGCTGCACTACGGTAGACTGGTCATAAAGGGATGGACACGGTCAGCGGCAGCACTCAGGTAGACTGTGGTCATAAAGAGATTGACACGGTCAGCAGCAGAACTCAGGTAGGCTGCGGTCATAAAGGGATGGACACGGTCAGCGGCAGCACTCAGGTAGGCTGCGGTCATAAAGGGATGGACACGGTCAGCGGCAGCACTCAGGTAGGCTGCGGTCATAAAAGGATGGACACGGTCAGCGGCAGCACTCAGGTAGGCTGTGGTCATAAAGGGATGGACACGGTCAGCGGCAGCACTAAGGTAGACTGGTCATAAAGGGATGGACACGGTCAGCGGCAGCACTCAGGTAGGCTGCGGTCATAAAGGGATGGACACGGTCAGCGGCAGCACTAAGGTAGACTGGTCATAAAGGGATGGACACGGTCAGCGGCAGCACTAAGGTAGACTGGTCATAAAGGGATGGACACGGTCAGCGGCAGAACTGAGGTAGGCTGCGGTCATAAAGGGATGGACACGGTCAGCGGCAGCACTCAGGTAGGCTGCGGTCATAAAGGGATGGACACGGTCAGCGGCAGCACTCAGGTAGGCTGCGGTCATAAAGGGATGGTCACGGTCAGCGGCAGCACTCAGGTAGACTGCGGTAATAAAGGGATGGACACGGTCAGCGCCAGCACTCAGGTACACTGAGGTCATAAAGGGATGGACACGGTCAGCGGCAGCACTCAGGTAGACTGCGGTCATAAAGGGATGGACACGGTCAGCGGCAGCACTCAGGTAGACTGTGGTCATAAAGAGATGGATACGGTCAGCAGCAGAACTCAGGTAGGCTGCGGTCATAAAGGGATGGACACGGTCAGCAGCAGAACTCAGGTAGGCTGCGGTCATAAAGGGATGGACACGGTCAGCAGCAGCACTCAGGTAGGCTGCGGTCATAATGTGATGGACACGGTCAGCAGCAGCACTCAGGTAGGCTGCGGTCATAATGTGATGGACACGGTCAGCGGCAGCACTCAGGTAGACTGGTCATAAAGGGATGGACACGGTCAGCGGCAGCACTCAGGTAGGCTGCGGTCATAAAGGGATGGACATGGTCAGCAGCAGCACTCAGGTAGGCTGCGGTCATAATGTGATGGACACGGTCAGCGGCAGCACTCAGGTAGACTGGTCATAAAGGGATGGACACGGTCAGCGGCAGCACTCAGGTAGACTGGTCATAAAGGGATGGACATGGTCAGCGGCAGCACACAGGTAGGCTGTGGTCATAAAGAGATTGACACGGTCAGTGGCAGCACTCAGGTAGACTGTGGTCATAAAGAGATTGACACGGTCAGTGGCAGCACTCAGGTAGACTGGTCATAAAGGGATGGACACGGTCAGCGGCAGCACTCAGGTAGACTGTGGTCATAAAGAGATTGACACGGTCAGTGGCAGCACTCAGGTAGACTGTGGTCATAAAGAGATTGACACGGTCAGCAGCAGAACTCAGGTAGGCTGCGGTCATAAAGGGATGGACACGGTCAGCGGCAGCACTCAGGTAGGCTGCGGTCATAAAGGGATGGACACGGTCAGCGGCAGCACTCAGGTAGGCTGCGGTCATAAAGGGATGGACACGGTCAGCGGCAGCACTAAGGTAGACTGGTCATAAAGTGATGGACATGGTCAGCGGCAGCACTAAGGTAGACTGTGGTCATAAAGGGATGGACATGGTCAGCAGCAGCACACAGGTAGGCTGCGGTCGTAATGTGATGGACACGGTCAGCAGCAGCACTCATGTAGGCTGCGGTCATAATGTGATGGACACGGTCAGCGGCAGCACTCAGGTAGACTGGTCATAAAGGGATGGACACGGTCAGCGGCAGCACTCAGGTAGGCTGCGGTCATAATGTGATGGACATGGTCAGCAGCAGCACTCAGGTAGGCTGCGATCATAATGTGATGGACACGGTCAGCGGCTGCACTCAGGTAGACTGGTCATAAAGGGATGGACACGGTCAGCGGCAGCACTCAGGTAGGCTGTGGTCATAAAGGGATGGACACAGTCAGCGGCAGCACTCAGGTAGACTGTGGTCATAAAGGGATGGACATGGTCAGCAGCAGCACACAGGTAGGCTGCGGTCATAATGTGATGGACATGGTCAGCAGCAGCACTCAGGTAGGCTGCGGTCATAATGTGATGGACACGGTCAGCGGCAGCACTCAGGTAGACTGGTCATAAAGGGATGGACACGGTCAGCGGCAGCACTCAGGTAGACTGTGGTCATAAAGACATTGACACGGTCAGCGGCAGCACTCAGGTAGACTGTGGTCATAAAGGGATGGACACGGTCAGCAGCAGCACTCAGGTAGGCTGCGGTCATAAAGGGATGGACACGGTCAGCAGCAGAACTCAGGTAGGCTGCGGTCATAAAGGGATGGACACGGTCAGCGGCAGCACTCAGGTAGACTGGTCATAAAGGGATGGACACGGTCAGCGGCAGCACTCAGGTAGACTGTGGTCATAAAGAGATGGATACGGTCAGCAGCAGAACTCAGGTAGGCTGCGGTCATAAAGGGATGGACACGGTCAGCGGCAGCACTCAGGTAGGCTGCGGTCATAAAGGGATGGACACGGTCAGCGGCAGCACTCAGGTAGGCTGCGGTCATAAAGGGATGGACACGGTCAGCGGCAGAACTCAGGTAGGCTGCGGTCATAAAGGGATGGACACGGTCAGCGGCAGCACTCAGGTAGGCTGCAGTCATAAAGGGATGGACACGGTCAGCGGCAGCACTCAGGTAGACTGCGGTCATAATGTGATGGACATGGTCAGCAGCAGCACTCAGGTAGGCTGCGATCATAATGTGATGGACACGGTCAGCGGCTGCACTCAGGTAGACTGGTCATAAAGGGATGGACACGGTCAGCGGCAGCACTCAGGTAGGCTGTGGTCATAAAGGGATGGACACAGTCAGCGGCAGCACTCAGGTAGACTGTGGTCATAAAGGGATGGACATGGTCAGCAGCAGCACACAGGTAGGCTGCGGTCATAATGTGATGGACATGGTCAGCAGCAGCACTCAGGTAGGCTGCGGTCATAATGTGATGGACACGGTCAGCGGCAGCACTCAGGTAGACTGGTCATAAAGGGATGGACACGGTCAGCGGCAGCACTCAGGTAGACTGTGGTCATAAAGACATTGACACGGTCAGCGGCAGCACTCAGGTAGACTGTGGTCATAAAGGGATGGACACGGTCAGCAGCAGCACTCAGGTAGGCTGCGGTCATAAAGGGATGGACACGGTCAGCAGCAGAACTCAGGTAGGCTGCGGTCATAAAGGGATGGACACGGTCAGCGGCAGCACTCAGGTAGACTGGTCATAAAGGGATGGACACGGTCAGCGGCAGCACTCAGGTAGACTGTGGTCATAAAGAGATGGATACGGTCAGCAGCAGAACTCAGGTAGGCTGCGGTCATAAAGGGATGGACACGGTCAGCGGCAGCACTCAGGTAGGCTGCGGTCATAAAGGGATGGACACGGTCAGCGGCAGCACTCAGGTAGGCTGCGGTCATAATGTGATGGACATGGTCAGCAGCAGCACTCAGGTAGGCTGCGGTCAAAATGTGATGGACACGGTCAGCGGCAGCACTCAGGTAGACTGGTCATAAAGGGATTGACACGGTCAGCGGCAGCACTCAGGTAGACTGGTCATAAAGGGATGGACACGGTCAGCGGCAGCACTAAGGTAGACTGGTCATAAAGGGATGGACACGGTCAGCGGCAGCACTCAGGTAGACTGTGGTCATAAAGGGATGGACATGGTCAGCAGCAGCACACAGGTAGGCTGCGGTCATAATGTGATGGACACGGTCAGCAGCAGCACTCAGGTAGGCTGCGGTCATAATGTGATGGACACGGTCAGCGGCAGCACTCAGGTAGACTGGTCATAAAGGGATGGACACGGTCAGCGGCAGCACTCAGGTAGGCTGCGGTCATAATGTGATGGACATGGTCAGCGGCAGCACTCAGGTAGGCTGCGGTCATAATGTGACGGACACGGTCAGTGGCAGCACTCAGGTAGACTGGTCATAAAGGGATGGACACGGTCAGCGGCAGCACTCAGGTAGGCTGTGGTCATAAAGGGATGGACACAGTCAGCGGCAGCACTCAGGTAGACTGTGGTCATAAAGGGATGGACATGGTCAGCAGCAGCACACAGGTAGGCTGCGGTCATAATGTGATGGACATGGTCAGCAGCAGGACTCGGGTAGGCTGCGGTCATAATGTGATGGACACGGTCAGCGGCAGCACTCAGGTAGACTGGTCATAAAGGGATGGACACGGTCAGCGGCAGCACTCAGGTAGACTGTGGTCATAAAGACATTGACACGGTCAGCGGCAGCACTCAGGTAGACTGTGGTCATAAAGGGATGGACACGGTCAGCAGCAGCACTCAGGTAGGCTGCGGTCATAAAGGGATGGACACGGTCAGCGGCAGCACTCAGGTAAACTGCTCATAAAGGGATGGACACGGTCAGCGGCTGCACTACGGTAGACTGGTCATAAAGGGATGGACACGGTCAGCGGCAGCACTCAGGTAGACTGTGGTCATAAAGAGATTGACACGGTCAGCAGCAGAACTCAGGTAGGCTGCGGTCATAAAGGGATGGACACGGTCAGCGGCAGCACTCAGGTAGGCTGCGGTCATAAAGGGATGGACACGGTCAGCGGCAGCACTCAGGTAGGCTGCGGTCATAAAAGGATGGACACGGTCAGCGGCAGCACTCAGGTAGGCTGTGGTCATAAAGGGATGGACACGGTCAGCGGCAGCACTAAGGTAGACTGGTCATAAAGGGATGGACACGGTCAGCGGCAGCACTCAGGTAGGCTGCGGTCATAAAGGGATGGACACGGTCAGCGGCAGCACTAAGGTAGACTGGTCATAAAGGGATGGACACGGTCAGCGGCAGCACTAAGGTAGACTGGTCATAAAGGGATGGACACGGTCAGCGGCAGAACTGAGGTAGGCTGCGGTCATAAAGGGATGGACATGGTCAGCGGCAGCACTCAGGTAGGCTGCGGTCATAAAGGGATGGACACGGTCAGCGGCAGCACTCAGGTAGGCTGCGGTCATAAAGGGATGGTCACGGTCAGCGGCAGCACTCAGGTAGACTGCGGTAATAAAGGGATGGACACGGTCAGCGCCAGCACTCAGGTACACTGAGGTCATAAAGGGATGGACACGGTCAGCGGCAGCACTCAGGTAGACTGCGGTCATAAAGGGATGGACACGGTCAGCGGCAGCACTCAGGTAGACTGTGGTCATAAAGAGATGGATACGGTCAGCAGCAGAACTCAGGTAGGCTGCGGTCATAAAGGGATGGACACGGTCAGCAGCAGAACTCAGGTAGGCTGCGGTCATAAAGGGATGGACACGGTCAGCAGCAGCACTCAGGTAGGCTGCGGTCATAATGTGATGGACACGGTCAGCAGCAGCACTCAGGTAGGCTGCGGTCATAATGTGATGGACACGGTCAGCGGCAGCACTCAGGTAGACTGGTCATAAAGGGATGGACACGGTCAGCGGCAGCACTCAGGTAGGCTGCGGTCATAAAGGGATGGACATGGTCAGCAGCAGCACTCAGGTAGGCTGCGGTCATAATGTGATGGACACGGTCAGCGGCAGCACTCAGGTAGACTGGTCATAAAGGGATGGACACGGTCAGCGGCAGCACTCAGGTAGACTGGTCATAAAGGGATGGACATGGTCAGCGGCAGCACACAGGTAGGCTGTGGTCATAAAGAGATTGACACGGTCAGTGGCAGCACTCAGGTAGACTGTGGTCATAAAGAGATTGACACGGTCAGTGGCAGCACTCAGGTAGACTGGTCATAAAGGGATGGACACGGTCAGCGGCAGCACTCAGGTAGACTGTGGTCATAAAGAGATTGACACGGTCAGTGGCAGCACTCAGGTAGACTGTGGTCATAAAGAGATTGACACGGTCAGCAGCAGAACTCAGGTAGGCTGCGGTCATAAAGGGATGGACACGGTCAGCGGCAGCACTCAGGTAGGCTGCGGTCATAAAGGGATGGACACGGTCAGCGGCAGCACTCAGGTAGGCTGCGGTCATAAAAGGATGGACACGGTCAGCGGCAGCACTCAGGTAGGCTGTGGTCATAAAGGGATGGACACGGTCAGCGGCAGCACTAAGGTAGACTGGTCATAAAGGGATGGACACGGTCAGCGGCAGCACTCAGTTAGGCTGCGGTCATAAAGGGATGGACACGGTCAGCGGCAGCACTCAGGTAGGCTGCGGTCATAAAGGGATGGACACGGTCAGCGGCAGCACTAAGGTAGACTGGTCATAAAGGGATGGACACGGTCAGCGGCAGCACTAAGGTAGACTGGTCATAAAGGGATGGACACGGTCAGCGGCAGAACTGAGGTAGGCTGCGGTCATAAAGGGATGGACACGGTCAGCGGCAGCACTCAGGTAGGCTGCGGTCATAAAGGGATGGACACGGTCAGCGGCAGCACTCAGGTAGGCTGCGGTCATAAAGGGATGGTCACGGTCAGCGGCAGCACTCAGGTAGACTGCGGTAATAAAGGGATGGACACGGTCAGCGGCAGCACTCAGGTAGACTGTGGTCATAAAGGGATGGACACGGTCAGCGGCAGCACTCAGGTAGACTGCGGTCATAAAGGGATGGACACGGTCAGCGGCAGCACTCAGGTAGACTGTGGTCATAAAGAGATGGATACGGTCAGCGGCAGAACTCAGGTAGGCTGCGGTCATAAAAGGATGGACACGGTCAGCAGCAGAACTCAGGTAGGCTGCGGTCATAAAGGGATGGACACGGTCAGCAGCAGCACTCAGGTAGGCTGCGGTCATAATGTGATGGACACGGTCAGCAGCAGCACTCAGGTAGGCTGCGGTCATAATGTGATGGACACGGTCAGCGGCAGCACTCAGGTAGACTGGTCATAAAGGGATGGACACGGTCAGCGGCAGCACTCAGGTAGGCTGCGGTCATAAAGGGATGGACATGGTCAGCAGCAGCACTCAGGTAGGCTGCGGTCATAATGTGATGGACACGGTCAGCGGCAGCACTCAGGTAGACTGGTCATAAAGGGATGGACACGGTCAGCGGCAGCACTCAGGTAGACTGGTCATAAAGGAATGGACATGGTCAGCGGCAGCACACAGGTAGGCTGTGGTCATAAAGAGATTGACACGGTCAGTGGCAGCACTCAGGTAGACTGTGGTCATAAAGAGATTGACACGGTCAGTGGCAGCACTCAGGTAGACTGGTCATAAAGGGATGGACACGGTCAGCGGCAGCACTCAGGTAGACTGTGGTCATAAAGAGATTGACACGGTCAGTGGCAGCACTCAGGTAGACTGTGGTCATAAAGAGATTGACACGGTCAGCAGCAGCACTCAGGTAGGCTGCGGTCATAATGTGATGGACACGGTCAGCGGCAGCACTCAGGTAGACTGGTCATAAAGGGATGGACACGGTCAGCGGCAGCACTCAGGTAGACTGTGGTCATAAAGACATTGACACGGTCAGCGGCAGCACTCAGGTAGACTGTGGTCATAAAGGGATGGACACGGTCAGCAGCAGCACTCAGGTAGGCTGCGGTCATAAAGGGATGGACACGGTCAGCAGCAGAACTCAGGTAGGCTGCGGTCATAAAGGGATGGACACGGTCAGCGGCAGCACTCAGGTAGACTGGTCATAAAGGGATGGACACGGTCAGCGGCAGCACTCAGGTAGACTGTGGTCATAAAGAGATGGATACGGTCAGCAGCAGAACTCAGGTAGGCTGCGGTCATAAAGGGATGGACACGGTCAGCGGCAGCACTCAGGTAGGCTGCGGTCATAAAGGGATTGACACGGTCAGCGGCAGCACTCAGGTAGACTGGTCATAAAGGGATGGACACGGTCAGCGGCAGCACTAAGGTAGACTGGTCATAAAGGGATGGACACGGTCAGCAGCAGCACTCAGGTAGACTGTGGTCATAAGGGGATGGACATGGTCAGCAGCAGCACACAGGTAGGCTGCGGTCATAATGTGATGGACACGGTCAGCAGCAGCACTCAGGTAGGCTGCGGTCATAATGTGATGGACACGGTCAGCGGCAGCACTCAGGTAGGCTGCGGTCATAAAGGGATTGACACGGTCAGCGGCAGCACTCAGGTAGACTGGTCATAAAGGGATGGACACGGTCAGCGGCAGCACTAAGGTAGACTGGTCATAAAGGGATGGACACGGTCAGCGGCAGCACTCAGGTAGACTGTGGTCATAAAGGGATGGACATGGTCAGCAGCAGCACACAGGTAGGCTGCGGTCATAATGTGATGGACACGGTCAGCAGCAGCACTCAGGTAGGCTGCGGTCATAATGTGATGGACACGGTCAGCGGCAGCACTCAGGTAGACTGTGGTCATAAAGAGATTGACACGGTCAGCAGCAGAACTCAGGTAGGCTGCGGTCATAAAGGGATGGACACGGTCAGCGGCAGCACTCAGGTAGGCTGCGGTCATAAAGGGATGGACACGGTCAGCGGCAGCACAAAGGTAGGCTGCGGTCATAAAAGGATGGACACGGTCAGCGGCAGCACTCAGGTAGGCTGTGGTCATAAAGGGATGGACACGGTCAGCGGCAGCACTAAGGTAGACTGGTCATAAAGGGATGGACACGGTCAGCGGCAGCACTCAGTTAGGCTGCGGTCATAAAGGGATGGACACGGTCAGCGGCAGCACTCAGGTAGGCTGCGGTCATAAAGGGATGGACACGGTCAGCGGCAGCACTAAGGTAGACTGGTCATAAAGGGATGGACACGGTCAGCGGCAGAACTGAGGTAGGCTGCGGTCATAAAGGGATGGACACGGTCAGCGGCAGCACTCAGGTAGGCTGCGGTCATAAAGGGATGGACACGGTCAGCAGCAGCACTCAGGTAGGCTGCGGTCATAATGTGATGGACACGGTCAGCGGCAGCACTCAGGTAGACTGGTCATAAAGGGATGGACACGGTCAGCGGCAGCACTAAGGTAGACTGGTCATAAAGTGATGGACATGGTCAGCGGCAGCACTCAGGTAGACTGTGGTCATAAAGGGATGGACATGGTCAGCAGCAGCACACAGGTAGGCTGCGGTCGTAATGTGATGGACACG
This sequence comes from Paramormyrops kingsleyae, assembly GCF_048594095.1. NCBI lineage: Eukaryota > Metazoa > Chordata > Actinopteri > Osteoglossiformes > Mormyridae > Paramormyrops > Paramormyrops kingsleyae. The sequence continues at coordinate 840,005 of NC_132809.1, read as the reverse complement.
GTCAGCAGCAGCACTCATGTAGGCTGCGGTCATAATGTGATGGACACGGTCAGCGGCAGCACTCAGGTAGACTGGTCATAAAGGGATGGACACGGTCAGCGGCAGCACTCAGGTAGGCTGCGGTCATAATGTGATGGACATGGTCAGCAGCAGCACTCAGGTAGGCTGCGATCATAATGTGATGGACACGGTCAGCGGCTGCACTCAGGTAGACTGGTCATAAAGGGATGGACACGGTCAGCAGCAGCACTCAGGTAGGCTGCGGTCATAATGTGATGGACACGGTCAGCGGCAGCACTCAGGTAGACTGGTCATAAAGGGATGGACACGGTCAGCGGCAGCACTCAGGTAGACTGGTCATAAAGGGATGGACATGGTCAGCGGCAGCACACAGGTAGGCTGTGGTCATAAAGAGATTGACACGGTCAGTGGCAGCACTCAGGTAGACTGTGGTCATAAAGAGATTGACACGGTCAGTGGCAGCACTCAGGTAGACTGGTCATAAAGGGATGGACACGGTCAGCGGCAGCACTCAGGTAGACTGTGGTCATAAAGAGATTGACACGGTCAGTGGCAGCACTCAGGTAGACTGTGGTCATAAAGAGATTGACACGGTCAGCAGCAGAACTCAGGTAGGCTGCGGTCATAAAGGGATGGACACGGTCAGCGGCAGCACTCAGGTAGGCTGCGGTCATAAAGGGATGGACACGGTCAGCGGCAGCACTCAGGTAGGCTGCGGTCATAAAAGGATGGACACGGTCAGCGGCAGCACTCAGGTAGGCTGTGGTCATAAAGGGATGGACACGGTCAGCGGCAGCACTAAGGTAGACTGGTCATAAAGGGATGGACACGGTCAGCGGCAGCACTCAGTTAGGCTGCGGTCATAAAGGGATGGACACGGTCAGCGGCAGCACTCAGGTAGGCTGCGGTCATAAAGGGATGGACACGGTCAGCGGCAGCACTAAGGTAGACTGGTCATAAAGGGATGGACACGGTCAGCGGCAGCACTAAGGTAGACTGGTCATAAAGGGATGGACACGGTCAGCGGCAGAACTGAGGTAGGCTGCGGTCATAAAGGGATGGACACGGTCAGCGGCAGCACTCAGGTAGGCTGCGGTCATAAAGGGATGGACACGGTCAGCGGCAGCACTCAGGTAGGCTGCGGTCATAAAGGGATGGTCACGGTCAGCGGCAGCACTCAGGTAGACTGCGGTAATAAAGGGATGGACACGGTCAGCGGCAGCACTCAGGTAGACTGTGGTCATAAAGGGATGGACACGGTCAGCGGCAGCACTCAGGTAGACTGCGGTCATAAAGGGATGGACACGGTCAGCGGCAGCACTCAGGTAGACTGTGGTCATAAAGAGATGGATACGGTCAGCGGCAGAACTCAGGTAGGCTGCGGTCATAAAAGGATGGACACGGTCAGCAGCAGAACTCAGGTAGGCTGCGGTCATAAAGGGATGGACACGGTCAGCAGCAGCACTCAGGTAGGCTGCGGTCATAATGTGATGGACACGGTCAGCAGCAGCACTCAGGTAGGCTGCGGTCATAATGTGATGGACACGGTCAGCGGCAGCACTCAGGTAGACTGGTCATAAAGGGATGGACACGGTCAGCGGCAGCACTCAGGTAGGCTGCGGTCATAAAGGGATGGACATGGTCAGCAGCAGCACTCAGGTAGGCTGCGGTCATAATGTGATGGACACGGTCAGCGGCAGCACTCAGGTAGACTGGTCATAAAGGGATGGACACGGTCAGCGGCAGCACTCAGGTAGGCTGCGGTCATAAAGGGATGGACATGGTCAGCAGCAGCACTCAGGTAGGCTGCGGTCATAATGTGATGGACACGGTCAGCGGCAGCACTCAGGTAGACTGGTCATAAAGGGATGGACACGGTCAGCGGCAGCACTCAGGTAGACTGGTCATAAAGGGATGGACATGGTCAGCGGCAGCACACAGGTAGGCTGTGGTCATAAAGAGATTGACACGGTCAGTGGCAGCACTCAGGTAGACTGTGGTCATAAAGAGATTGACACGGTCAGTGGCAGCACTCAGGTAGACTGGTCATAAAGGGATGGACACGGTCAGCGGCAGCACTCAGGTAGACTGTGGTCATAAAGAGATTGACACGGTCAGTGGCAGCACTCAGGTAGACTGTGGTCATAAAGAGATTGACACGGTCAGCAGCAGAACTCAGGTTGGCTGCGGTCATAAAGGGATGGACACGGTCAGCGGCAGCACTCAGGTAGGCTGCGGTCATAAAGGGATGGACACGGTCAGCGGCAGCACTCAGGTAGGCTGCGGTCATAAAAGGATGGACACGGTCAGCGGCAGCACTCAGGTAGGCTGTGGTCATAAAGGGATGGACACGGTCAGCGGCAGCACTAAGGTAGACTGGTCATAAAGGGATGGACACGGTCAGCGGCAGCACTCAGTTAGGCTGCGGTCATAAAGGGATGGACACGGTCAGCGGCAGCACTCAGGTAGGCTGCGGTCATAAAGGGATGGACACGGTCAGCGGCAGCACTAAGGTAGACTGGTCATAAAGGGATGGACACGGTCAGCGGCAGCACTAAGGTAGACTGGTCATAAAGGGATGGACACGGTCAGCGGCAGAACTGAGGTAGGCTGCGGTCATAAAGGGATGGACACGGTCAGCGGCAGCACTCAGGTAGGCTGCGGTCATAAAGGGATGGACACGGTCAGCGGCAGCACTCAGGTAGGCTGTGGTCATAAAGGGATGGACACAGTCAGCAGCAGCACTCAGGTAGGCTGCGGTCATAATGTGATGGACACGGTCAGCAGCAGCACTCAGGTAGGCTGCGGTCATAATGTGATGGACACGGTCAGCGGCAGAACTGAGGTAGGCTGCGATCATAATGTGATGGACACGGTCAGCGGCTGCACTCAGGTAGACTGGTCATAAAGGGATGGACACGGTCAGCGGCAGCACTCAGGTAGGCTGTGGTCATAAAGGGATGGACACAGTCAGCAGCAGCACTCAGGTAGGCTGCGGTCATAATGTGATGGACACGGTCAGCAGCAGCACTCAGGTAGGCTGCGGTCATAATGTGATGGACACGGTCAGCGGCAGCACTCAGGTAGACTGGTCATAAAGGGATGGACACGGTCAGCGGCAGCACTCAGGTAGGCTGCGGTCATAAAGGGATGGACATGGTCAGCAGCAGCACTCAGGTAGGCTGCGGTCATAATGTGATGGACACGGTCAGCGGCAGCACTCAGGTAGACTGGTCATAAAGGGATGGACACGGTCAGCGGCAGCACTCAGGTAGACTGGTCATAAAGGGATGGACATGGTCAGCGGCAGCACACAGGTAGGCTGTGGTCATAAAGAGATTGACACGGTCAGTGGCAGCACTCAGGTAGACTGTGGTCATAAACAGATTGACACGGTCAGTGGCAGCACTCAGGTAGACTGGTCATAAAGGGATGGACACGGTCAGCGGCAGCACTCAGGTAGACTGTGGTCATAAAGAGATTGACACGGTCAGTGGCAGCACTCAGGTAGACTGTGGTCATAAAGAGATTGACACGGTCAGCAGCAGAACTCAGGTAGGCTGCGGTAATAAAGGGATGGACACGGTCAGCGGCAGCACTCAGGTAGGCTGCGGTCATAAAGGGATGGACACGGTCAGCGGCAGCACTCAGGTAGGCTGCGGTCATAAAAGGATGGACACGGTCAGCGGCAGCACTCAGGTAGGCTGTGGTCATAAAGGGATGGACACGGTCAGCGGCAGCACTAAGGTAGACTGGTCATAAAGGGATGGACACGGTCAGCGGCAGCACTCAGTTAGGCTGCGGTCATAAAGGGATGGACACGGTCAGCGGCAGCACTCAGGTAGGCTGCGGTCATAAAGGGATGGACACGGTCAGCGGCAGCACTAAGGTAGACTGGTCATAAAGGGATGGACACGGTCAGCGGCAGCACTAAGGTAGACTGGTCATAAAGGGATGGACACGGTCAGCGGCAGAACTGAGGTAGGCTGCGGTCATAAAGGGATGGACACGGTCAGCGGCAGCACTCAGGTAGGCTGCGGTCATAAAGGGATGGACACGGTCAGCGGCAGCACTCAGGTAGGCTGCGGTCATAAAGGGATGGTCACGGTCAGCGGCAGCACTCAGGTAGACTGCGGTAATAAAGTGATGGACACGGTCAGCGCCAGCACTCAGGTACACTGAGGTCATAAAGGGATGGACACGGTCAGCGGCAGCACTCAGGTAGACTGCGGTCATAAAGGGATGGACACGGTCAGCGGCAGCACTCAGGTAGACTGTGGTCATAAAGAGATGGATACGGTCAGCAGCAGAACTCAGGTAGGCTGCGGTCATAAAGAGATGGACACGGTCAGCAGCAGAACTCAGGTAGGCTGCGGTCATAAAGGGATGGACACGGTCAGCAGCAGCACTCAGGTAGGCTGCGGTCATAATGTGATGGACACGGTCAGCAGCAGCACTCAGGTAGGCTGCGGTCATAATGTGATGGACACGGTCAGCGGCAGCACTCAGGTAGACTGGTCATAAAGGGATGGACACGGTCAGCGGCAGCACTCAGGTAGGCTGCGGTCATAAAGGGATGGACATGGTCAGCAGCAGCACTCAGGTAGGCTGCGGTCATAATGTGATGGACACGGTCAGCGGCAGCACTCAGGTAGACTGGTCATAAAGGGATGGACACGGTCAGCGGCAGCACTCAGGTAGACTGGTCATAAAGGGATGGACATGGTCAGCGGCAGCACACAGGTAGGCTGTGGTCATAAAGAGATTGACACGGTCAGTGGCAGCACTCAGGTAGACTGTGGTCATAAAGAGATTGACACGGTCAGTGGCAGCACTCAGGTGGACTGGTCATAAAGGGATGGACACGGTCAGCGGCAGCACTCAGGTAGACTGTGGTCATAAAGAGATTGACACGGTCAGTGGCAGCACTCAGGTAGACTGTGGTCATAAAGAGATTGACACGGTCAGCAGCAGCACTCAGGTAGGCTGCGGTCATAATGTGATGGACACGGTCAGCGGCAGCACTCAGGTAGACTGGTCATAAAGGGATGGACACGGTCAGCGGCAGCACTCAGGTAGGCTGCGGTCATAAAGGGATGGACATGGTCAGCAGCAGCACACAGGTAGGCTGCGGTCATAATGTCATGGACATGGTCAGCAGCAGCACTCCGGTAGGCTGCGGTCATAATGTGATGGACACGGTCAGCGGCAGCACTCAGGTAGACTGGTCATAAAGGGATGGACACGGTCAGCGGCAGCACTGAGGTAGACTGTGGTCATAAAGACATTGACACGGTCAGCGGCAGCACTCAGGTAGACTGTGGTCATAAAGGGATGGACACGGTCAGCAGCAGCACTCAGGTAGGCTGCGGTCATAAAGGGATGGACACGGTCAGCAGCAGAACTCAGGTAGGCTGCGGTCATAAAGGGATGGACACGGTCAGCGGCAGCACTCAGGTAGACTGGTCATAAAGGGATGGACACGGTCAGCGGCAGCACTCAGGTAGACTGTGGTCATAAAGAGATGGATACGGTCAGCAGCAGAACTCAGGTAGGCTGCGGTCATAAAGGGATGGACACGGTCAGCGGCAGCACTCAGGTAGGCTGCGGTCATAAAGGGATTGACACGGTCAGCGGCAGCACTCAGGTAGACTGGTCATAAAGGGATGGACACGGTCAGCGGCAGCACTAAGGTAGACTGGTCATAAAGGGATGGACACGGTCAGCAGCAGCACTCAGGTAGACTGTGGTCATAAGGGGATGGACATGGTCAGCAGCAGCACACAGGTAGGCTGCGGTCATAATGTGATGGACACGGTCAGCAGCAGCACTCAGGTAGGCTGCGGTCATAATGTGATGGACACGGTCAGCGGCAGCACTCAGGTAGGCTGCGGTCATAAAGGGATTGACACGGTCAGCGGCAGCACTCAGGTAGACTGGTCATAAAGGGATGGACACGGTCAGCGGCAGCACTAAGGTAGACTGGTCATAAAGGGATGGACACGGTCAGCGGCAGCACTCAGGTAGACTGTGGTCATAAAGGGATGGACATGGTCAGCAGCAGCACACAGGTAGGCTGCGGTCATAATGTGATGGACACGGTCAGCAGCAGCACTCAGGTAGGCTGCGGTCATAATGTGATGGACACGGTCAGCGGCAGCACTCAGGTAGACTGTGGTCATAAAGAGATTGACACGGTCAGCAGCAGAACTCAGGTAGGCTGCGGTCATAAAGGGATGGACACGGTCAGCGGCAGCACTCAGGTAGGCTGCGGTCATAAAGGGATGGACACGGTCAGCAGCAGAACTCAGGTTGGCTGCGGTCATAAAGGGATGGACACGGTCAGCGGCAGCACTCAGGTAGGCTGTGGTCATAAAGGGATGGACACAGTCAGCAGCAGCACTCAGGTAGGCTGCGGTCATAATGTGATGGACACGGTCAGCAGCAGCACTCAGGTAGGCTGCGGTCATAATGTGATGGACACGGTCAGCGGCAGAACTGAGGTAGGCTGCGATCATAATGTGATGGACACGGTCAGCGGCTGCACTCAGGTAGACTGGTCATAAAGGGATGGACACGGTCAGCGGCAGCACTCAGGTAGGCTGTGGTCATAAAGGGATGGACACAGTCAGCAGCAGCACTCAGGTAGGCTGCGGTCATAATGTGATGGACACGGTCAGCAGCAGCACTCAGGTAGGCTGCGGTCATAATGTGATGGACACGGTCAGCGGCAGCACTCAGGTAGACTGGTCATAAAGGGATGGACACGGTCAGCGGCAGCACTCAGGTAGGCTGCGGTCATAAAGGGATGGACATGGTCAGCAGCAGCACTCAGGTAGGCTGCGGTCATAATGTGATGGACACGGTCAGCGGCAGCACTCAGGTAGACTGGTCATAAAGGGATGGACACGGTCAGCGGCAGCACTCAGGTAGACTGGTCATAAAGGGATGGACATGGTCAGCGGCAGCACACAGGTAGGCTGTGGTCATAAAGAGATTGACACGGTCAGTGGCAGCACTCAGGTAGACTGTGGTCATAAACAGATTGACACGGTCAGTGGCAGCACTCAGGTAGACTGGTCATAAAGGGATGGACACGGTCAGCGGCAGCACTCAGGTAGACTGTGGTCATAAAGAGATTGACACGGTCAGTGGCAGCACTCAGGTAGACTGTGGTCATAAAGAGATTGACACGGTCAGCAGCAGAACTCAGGTAGGCTGCGGTAATAAAGGGATGGACACGGTCAGCGGCAGCACTCAGGTAGGCTGCGGTCATAAAGGGATGGACACGGTCAGCGGCAGCACTCAGGTAGGCTGCGGTCATAAAAGGATGGACACGGTCAGCGGCAGCACTCAGGTAGGCTGTGGTCATAAAGGGATGGACACGGTCAGCGGCAGCACTAAGGTAGACTGGTCATAAAGGGATGGACACGGTCAGCGGCAGCACTCAGTTAGGCTGCGGTCATAAAGGGATGGACACGGTCAGCGGCAGCACTCAGGTAGGCTGCGGTCATAAAGGGATGGACACGGTCAGCGGCAGCACTAAGGTAGACTGGTCATAAAGGGATGGACACGGTCAGCGGCAGCACTAAGGTAGACTGGTCATAAAGGGATGGACACGGTCAGCGGCAGAACTGAGGTAGGCTGCGGTCATAAAGGGATGGACACGGTCAGCGGCAGCACTCAGGTAGGCTGCGGTCATAAAGGGATGGACACGGTCAGCGGCAGCACTCAGGTAGGCTGCGGTCATAAAGGGATGGTCACGGTCAGCGGCAGCACTCAGGTAGACTGCGGTAATAAAGTGATGGACACGGTCAGCGCCAGCACTCAGGTACACTGAGGTCATAAAGGGATGGACACGGTCAGCGGCAGCACTCAGGTAGACTGCGGTCATAAAGGGATGGACACGGTCAGCGGCAGCACTCAGGTAGACTGTGGTCATAAAGAGATGGATACGGTCAGCAGCAGAACTCAGGTAGGCTGCGGTCATAAAGAGATGGACACGGTCAGCAGCAGAACTCAGGTAGGCTGCGGTCATAAAGGGATGGACACGGTCAGCAGCAGCACTCAGGTAGGCTGCGGTCATAATGTGATGGACACGGTCAGCAGCAGCACTCAGGTAGGCTGCGGTCATAATGTGATGGACACGGTCAGCGGCAGCACTCAGGTAGACTGGTCATAAAGGGATGGACACGGTCAGCGGCAGCACTCAGGTAGGCTGCGGTCATAAAGGGATGGACATGGTCAGCAGCAGCACTCAGGTAGGCTGCGGTCATAATGTGATGGACACGGTCAGCGGCAGCACTCAGGTAGACTGGTCATAAAGGGATGGACACGGTCAGCGGCAGCACTCAGGTAGACTGGTCATAAAGGGATGGACATGGTCAGCGGCAGCACACAGGTAGGCTGTGGTCATAAAGAGATTGACACGGTCAGTGGCAGCACTCAGGTAGACTGTGGTCATAAAGAGATTGACACGGTCAGTGGCAGCACTCAGGTGGACTGGTCATAAAGGGATGGACACGGTCAGCGGCAGCACTCAGGTAGACTGTGGTCATAAAGAGATTGACACGGTCAGTGGCAGCACTCAGGTAGACTGTGGTCATAAAGAGATTGACACGGTCAGCAGCAGCACTCAGGTAGGCTGCGGTCATAATGTGATGGACACGGTCAGCGGCAGCACTCAGGTAGACTGGTCATAAAGGGATGGACACGGTCAGCGGCAGCACTCAGGTAGGCTGCGGTCATAAAGGGATGGACATGGTCAGCAGCAGCACACAGGTAGGCTGCGGTCATAATGTCATGGACATGGTCAGCAGCAGCACTCCGGTAGGCTGCGGTCATAATGTGATGGACACGGTCAGCGGCAGCACTCAGGTAGACTGGTCATAAAGGGATGGACACGGTCAGCGGCAGCACTCAGGTAGGCTGCGGTCATAAAGGGATGGACACGGTCAGCAGCAGAACTCAGGTTGGCTGCGGTCATAAAGGGATGGACACGGTCAGCGGCAGCACTCAGGTAGGCTGTGGTCATAAAGGGATGGACACAGTCAGCAGCAGCACTCAGGTAGGCTGCGGTCATAATGTGATGGACACGGTCAGCAGCAGCACTCAGGTAGGCTGCGGTCATAATGTGATGGACACGGTCAGCGGCAGAACTGAGGTAGGCTGCGATCATAATGTGATGGACACGGTCAGCGGCTGCACTCAGGTAGACTGGTCATAAAGGGATGGACACGGTCAGCGGCAGCACTCAGGTAGGCTGTGGTCATAAAGGGATGGACACAGTCAGCAGCAGCACTCAGGTAGGCTGCGGTCATAATGTGATGGACACGGTCAGCAGCAGCACTCAGGTAGGCTGCGGTCATAATGTGATGGACACGGTCAGCGGCAGCACTCAGGTAGACTGGTCATAAAGGGATGGACACGGTCAGCGGCAGCACTCAGGTAGGCTGCGGTCATAAAGGGATGGACATGGTCAGCAGCAGCACTCAGGTAGGCTGCGGTCATAATGTGATGGACACGGTCAGCGGCAGCACTCAGGTAGACTGGTCATAAAGGGATGGACACGGTCAGCGGCAGCACTCAGGTAGACTGGTCATAAAGGGATGGACATGGTCAGCGGCAGCACACAGGTAGGCTGTGGTCATAAAGAGATTGACACGGTCAGTGGCAGCACTCAGGTAGACTGTGGTCATAAACAGATTGACACGGTCAGTGGCAGCACTCAGGTAGACTGGTCATAAAGGGATGGACACGGTCAGCGGCAGCACTCAGGTAGACTGTGGTCATAAAGAGATTGACACGGTCAGTGGCAGCACTCAGGTAGACTGTGGTCATAAAGAGATTGACACGGTCAGCAGCAGAACTCAGGTAGGCTGCGGTAATAAAGGGATGGACACGGTCAGCGGCAGCACTCAGGTAGGCTGCGGTCATAAAGGGATGGACACGGTCAGCGGCAGCACTCAGGTAGGCTGCGGTCATAAAAGGATGGACACGGTCAGCGGCAGCACTCAGGTAGGCTGTGGTCATAAAGGGATGGACACGGTCAGCGGCAGCACTAAGGTAGACTGGTCATAAAGGGATGGACACGGTCAGCGGCAGCACTCAGTTAGGCTGCGGTCATAAAGGGATGGACACGGTCAGCGGCAGCACTCAGGTAGGCTGCGGTCATAAAGGGATGGACACGGTCAGCGGCAGCACTAAGGTAGACTGGTCATAAAGGGATGGACACGGTCAGCGGCAGCACTAAGGTAGACTGGTCATAAAGGGATGGACACGGTCAGCGGCAGAACTGAGGTAGGCTGCGGTCATAAAGGGATGGACACGGTCAGCGGCAGCACTCAGGTAGGCTGCGGTCATAAAGGGATGGACACGGTCAGCGGCAGCACTCAGGTAGGCTGCGGTCATAAAGGGATGGTCACGGTCAGCGGCAGCACTCAGGTAGACTGCGGTAATAAAGTGATGGACACGGTCAGCGCCAGCACTCAGGTACACTGAGGTCATAAAGGGATGGACACGGTCAGCGGCAGCACTCAGGTAGACTGCGGTCATAAAGGGATGGACACGGTCAGCGGCAGCACTCAGGTAGACTGTGGTCATAAAGAGATGGATACGGTCAGCAGCAGAACTCAGGTAGGCTGCGGTCATAAAGAGATGGACACGGTCAGCAGCAGAACTCAGGTAGGCTGCGGTCATAAAGGGATGGACACGGTCAGCAGCAGCACTCAGGTAGGCTGCGGTCATAATGTGATGGACACGGTCAGCAGCAGCACTCAGGTAGGCTGCGGTCATAATGTGATGGACACGGTCAGCGGCAGCACTCAGGTAGACTGGTCATAAAGGGATGGACACGGTCAGCGGCAGCACTCAGGTAGGCTGCGGTCATAAAGGGATGGACATGGTCAGCAGCAGCACTCAGGTAGGCTGCGGTCATAATGTGATGGACACGGTCAGCGGCAGCACTCAGGTAGACTGGTCATAAAGGGATGGACACGGTCAGCGGCAGCACTCAGGTAGACTGGTCATAAAGGGATGGACATGGTCAGCGGCAGCACACAGGTAGGCTGTGGTCATAAAGAGATTGACACGGTCAGTGGCAGCACTCAGGTAGACTGTGGTCATAAAGAGATTGACACGGTCAGTGGCAGCACTCAGGTGGACTGGTCATAAAGGGATGGACACGGTCAGCGGCAGCACTCAGGTAGACTGTGGTCATAAAGAGATTGACACGGTCAGTGGCAGCACTCAGGTAGACTGTGGTCATAAAGAGATTGACACGGTCAGCAGCAGCACTCAGGTAGGCTGCGGTCATAATGTGATGGACACGGTCAGCGGCAGCACTCAGGTAGACTGGTCATAAAGGGATGGACACGGTCAGCGGCAGCACTCAGGTAGGCTGCGGTCATAAAGGGATGGACATGGTCAGCAGCAGCACACAGGTAGGCTGCGGTCATAATGTCATGGACATGGTCAGCAGCAGCACTCCGGTAGGCTGCGGTCATAATGTGATGGACACGGTCAGCGGCAGCACTCAGGTAGACTGGTCATAAAGGGATGGACACGGTCAGCGGCAGCACTGAGGTAGACTGTGGTCATAAAGACATTGACACGGTCAGCGGCAGCACTCAGGTAGACTGTGGTCATAAAGGGATGGACACGGTCAGCAGCAGCACTCAGGTAGGCTGCGGTCATAAAGGGATGGACACGGTCAGCAGCAGAACTCAGGTAGGCTGCGGTCATAAAGGGATGGACACGGTCAGCGGCAGCACTCAGGTAGACTGGTCATAAAGGGATGGACACGGTCAGCGGCAGCACTCAGGTAGACTGTGGTCATAAAGAGATGGATACGGTCAGCAGCAGAACTCAGGTAGGCTGCGGTCATAAAGGGATGGACACGGTCAGCGGCAGCACTCAGGTAGGCTGCGGTCATAAAGGGATTGACACGGTCAGCGGCAGCACTCAGGTAGACTGGTCATAAAGGGATGGACACGGTCAGCGGCAGCACTAAGGTAGACTGGTCATAAAGGGATGGACACGGTCAGCAGCAGCACTCAGGTAGACTGTGGTCATAAGGGGATGGACATGGTCAGCAGCAGCACACAGGTAGGCTGCGGTCATAATGTGATGGACACGGTCAGCAGCAGCACTCAGGTAGGCTGCGGTCATAATGTGATGGACACGGTCAGCGGCAGCACTCAGGTAGGCTGCGGTCATAAAGGGATTGACACGGTCAGCGGCAGCACTCAGGTAGACTGGTCATAAAGGGATGGACACGGTCAGCGGCAGCACTAAGGTAGACTGGTCATAAAGGGATGGACACGGTCAGCGGCAGCACTCAGGTAGACTGTGGTCATAAAGGGATGGACATGGTCAGCAGCAGCACACAGGTAGGCTGCGGTCATAATGTGATGGACACGGTCAGCAGCAGCACTCAGGTAGGCTGCGGTCATAATGTGATGGACACGGTCAGCGGCAGCACTCAGGTAGACTGGTCATAAAGGGATGGACACGGTCAGCGGCAGCACTCAGGTAGGCTGCGGTCATAATGTGATGGACATGGTCAGCGGCAGCACTCAGGTAGGCTGCGGTCATAATGTGATGGACACGGTCAGCGGCAGCACTCAGGTAGACTGGTCATAAAGGGATGGACACGGTCAGCGGCAGCACTCAGGTAGGCTGTGGTCATAACGGGATGGACACAGTCAGCGGCAGCACTCAGGTAGACTGTGGTCATAAAGGGATGGACATGGTCAGCAGCAGCACACAGGTAGGCTGCGGTCATAATGTGATGGACATGGTCAGCAGCAGCACTCGGGTAGGCTGCGGTCATAATGTGATGGACACGGTCAGCGGCAGCACTCAGGTAGACTGGTCATAAAGGGATGGACACGGTCAGCGGCAGCACTCAGGTAGACTGTGGTCATAAAGACATTGACACGGTCAGCGGCAGCACTCAGGTAGACTGTGGTCATAAAGGGATGGACACGGTCAGCAGCAGCACTCAGGTAGGCTGCGGTCATAAAGGGATGGATACGGTCAGCAGCAGAACTCAGGTAGGCTGCGGTCATAAAGGGATGGACACGGTCAGCGGCAGCACTCAGGTAGGCTGCGGTCATAAAGGGATGGACACGGTCAGCGGCAGCACTCAGGTAGGCTGCGGTCATAAAGGGATGGACACGGTCAGCAGCAGAACTAAGGTAGGCTGCGGTCATAAAGGGATGGACACGGTCAGCGGCAGCACTCAGGTAGGCTGCGGTCATAAAGGGATGGACACGGTCAGCGGCAGCACTCAGGTAGACTGCGGTCATAATGTGATGGACATGGTCAGCAGCAGCACTCAGGTAGGCTGCGGTCATAAAGGGATGGACATGGTCAGCAGCAGCACTCAGGTAGGCTGCGGTCATAATGTGATGGACACGGTCAGCGGCAGCACTCAGGTAGACTGGTCATAAAGGGATGGACACGGTCAGCGGCAGCACTCAGGTAGACTGGTCATAAAGGGATGGACACGGTCAGCGGCTGCACTCAGGTAGACTGTGGTCATAAAGAGATTGACACGGTCAGTGGCAGCACTAAGGTAGACTGTGGTCATAAAGAGATTGACACGGTCAGTGGCGGCACTCAGGTAGACTGGTCATAAAGTGATGGACACGGTCAGCGGCAGCACTCAGGTAGACTGTGGTCATAAAGAGATTGACACGGTCAGTGGCAGCACTCAGGTAGACTGTGGTCATAAAGAGATTGACACGGTCAGCAGCAGCACTCAGGTAGGCTGCGGTCAAAATGTGATGGACACGGTCAGCGGCAGCACTCAGGTAGACTGGTCATAAAGGGATGGACACGGTCAGCGGCAGCACTCAGGTAGGCTGCGGTCATAAAGGGATGGACACGGTCAGCGGCAGAACTCAGGTAGGCTGCGGTCATAAAGGGATGGACACGGTCAGCGGCAGCACTCAGGTAGGCTGCGGTCATAAAGGGATGGACACGGTCAGCGGCAGCACTCAGGTAGGCTGCGGTCATAAAGGGATTGACACGGTCAGCGGCAGCACTCAGGTAGACTGGTCATAAAGTGATGGACACGGTCAGCGGCAGCACTAAGGTAGACTGGTCATAAAGGGTTGGACATGGTCAGCGGCAGCACTAAGGTAGACTGGTCATAAAGTGATGGACATGGTCAGCGGCAGCACTCAGGTAGACTGTGGTCATAAAGGGATGGACATGGTCAGCAGCAGCACACAGGTAGGCTGCGGTCATAATGTGATGGACACGGTCAGCAGCAGCACTCAGGTAGGCTGCGGTCATAATGTGATGGACACGGTCAGCGGCAGCACTCAGGTAGACTGGTCATAAAGGGATGGACACTGTCAGCGGCAGCACTCAGGTAGGCTGCGGTCATAATGTGATGGACATGGTCAGCAGCAGCACTCAGGTAGGCTGCGGTCATAATGTGATGGACACGGTCAGCGGCAGCACTCAGGTAGACTGGTCATAAAGGGATGGACACGGTCAGCGGCAGCACTCAGGTAGGCTGTGGTCATAAAGGGATGGACACAGTCAGCGGCAGCACTCAGGTAGACTGTGGTCATAAAGGGATGGACATGGTCAGCAGCAGCACACAGGTAGGCTGCGGTCATAATGTGATGGACATGTTCAGCAGCAGCACTCAGGTAGGCTGCGGTCATAATGTGATGGACACGGTCAGCGGCAGCACTCAGGTAGACTGGTCATAAAGGGATGGACACGGTCAGCGGCAGCACTCAGGTAGACTGTGGTCATAAAGACATTGACACGGTCAGCGGCAGCACTCAGGTAGACTGTGGTCATAATGGGATGGACACGGTCAGCAGCAGCACTCAGGTAGGCTGCGGTCATAAAGGGATGGACACGGTCAGCAGCAGAACTCAGGTAGGCTGCGGTCATAAAGGGATGGACACGGTCAGCGGCAGCACTCAGGTAGACTGGTCATAAAGGGATGGACACGGTCAGCGGCAGCACTCAGGTAGACTGTGGTCATAAAGACATTGACACGGTCAGCGGCAGCACTCAGGTAGACTGTGGTCATAAAGGGATGGACACGGTCAGCAGCAGCACTCAGGTAGGCTGCGGTCATAAAGGGATGGACACGGTCAGCAGCAGAACTCAGGTAGGCTGCGGTCATAAAGGGATGGACACGGTCAGCGGCAGCACTCAGGTAGACTGGTCATAAAGGGATGGACACGGTCAGCGGCAGCACTCAGGTAGACTGTGGTCATAAAGAGATGGATACGGTCAGCAGCAGAACTCAGGTAGGCTGCGGTCATAAAGGGATGGACACGGTCAGCGGCAGCACTCAGGTAGGCTGCGGTCATAAAGGGATGGACACGGTCAGCGGCAGCACTCAGGTAGGCTGCGGTCATAATGTGATGGACATGGTCAGCAGCAGCACTCAGGTAGGCTGCGGTCAAAATGTGATGGACACGGTCAGCGGCAGCACTCAGGTAGACTGGTCATAAAGGGATTGACACGGTCAGCGGCAGCACTCAGGTAGACTGGTCATAAAGGGATGGACACGGTCAGCGGCAGCACTAAGGCAGACTGGTCATAAAGGGATGGACACGGTCAGCGGCAGCACTCAGGTAGACTGTGGTCATAAAGGGATGGACATGGTCAGCAGCAGCACACAGGTAGGCTGCGGTCATAATGTGATGGACACGGTCAGCAGCAGCACTCAGGTAGGCTGCGGTCATAATGTGATGGACACGGTCAGCGGCAGCACTCAGGTAGACTGGTCATAAAGGGATGGACACGGTCAGCGGCAGCACTCAGGTAGGCTGCGGTCATAATGTGATGGACATGGTCAGCGGCAGCACTCAGGTAGGCTGCGGTCATAATGTGACGGACACGGTCAGTGGCAGCACTCAGGTAGACTGGTCATAAAGGGATGGACACGGTCAGCGGCAGCACTCAGGTAGGCTGTGGTCATAAAGGGATGGACACAGTCAGCGGCAGCACTCAGGTAGACTGTGGTCATAAAGGGATGGACATGGTCAGCAGCAGCACACAGGTAGGCTGCGGTCATAATGTGATGGACATGGTCAGCAGCAGGACTCGGGTAGGCTGCGGTCATAATGTGATGGACACGGTCAGCGGCAGCACTCAGGTAGACTGGTCATAAAGGGATGGACACGGTCAGCGGCAGCACTCAGGTAGACTGTGGTCATAAAGACATTGACACGGTCAGCGGCAGCACTCAGGTAGACTGTGGTCATAAAGGGATGGACACGGTCAGCAGCAGCACTCAGGTAGGCTGCGGTCATAAAGGGATGGACACGGTCAGCGGCAGCACTCAGGTAAACTGCTCATAAAGGGATGGACACGGTCAGCGGCTGCACTACGGTAGACTGGTCATAAAGGGATGGACACGGTCAGCGGCAGCACTCAGGTAGACTGTGGTCATAAAGAGATTGACACGGTCAGCAGCAGAACTCAGGTAGGCTGCGGTCATAAAGGGATGGACACGGTCAGCGGCAGCACTCAGGTAGGCTGCGGTCATAAAGGGATGGACACGGTCAGCGGCAGCACTCAGGTAGGCTGCGGTCATAAAAGGATGGACACGGTCAGCGGCAGCACTCAGGTAGACTGTGGTCATAAAGAGATGGATACGGTCAGCAGCAGAACTCAGGTAGGCTGCGGTCATAAAGGGATGGACACGGTCAGCAGCAGAACTCAGGTAGGCTGCGGTCATAAAGGGATGGACACGGTCAGCAGCAGCACTCAGGTAGGCTGCGGTCATAATGTGATGGACACGGTCAGCAGCAGCACTCAGGTAGGCTGCGGTCATAATGTGATGGACACGGTCAGCGGCAGCACTCAGGTAGACTGGTCATAAAGGGATGGACACGGTCAGCGGCAGCACTCAGGTAGGCTGCGGTCATAAAGGGATGGACATGGTCAGCAGCAGCACTCAGGTAGGCTGCGGTCATAATGTGATGGACACGGTCAGCGGCAGCACTCAGGTAGACTGGTCATAAAGGGATGGACACGGTCAGCGGCAGCACTCAGGTAGACTGGTCATAAAGGGATGGACATGGTCAGCGGCAGCACACAGGTAGGCTGTGGTCATAAAGAGATTGACACGGTCAGTGGCAGCACTCAGGTAGACTGTGGTCATAAAGAGATTGACACGGTCAGTGGCAGCACTCAGGTAGACTGGTCATAAAGGGATGGACACGGTCAGCGGCAGCACTCAGGTAGACTGTGGTCATAAAGAGATTGACACGGTCAGTGGCAGCACTCAGGTAGACTGTGGTCATAAAGAGATTGACACGGTCAGCAGCAGAACTAAGGTAGGCTGCGGTCATAAAGGGATGGACACGGTCAGCGGCAGCACTCAGGTAGGCTGCGGTCATAAAGGGATGGACACGGTCAGCGGCAGCACTCAGGTAGGCTGCGGTCATAAAAGGATGGACACGGTCAGCGGCAGCACTCAGGTAGGCTGTGGTCATAAAGGGATGGACACGGTCAGCGGCAGCACTAAGGTAGACTGGTCATAAAGGGATGGACACGGTCAGCGGCAGCACTCAGTTAGGCTGCGGTCATAAAGGGATGGACACGGTCAGCGGCAGCACTCAGGTAGGCTGCGGTCATAAAGGGATGGACACGGTCAGCGGCAGCACTAAGGTAGACTGGTCATAAAGGGATGGACACGGTCAGCGGCAGCACTAAGGTAGACTGGTCATAAAGGGATGGACACGGTCAGTGGCAGAACTGAGGTAGGCTGCGGTCATAAAGGGATGGACACGGTCAGCGGCAGCACTCAGGTAGGCTGCGGTCATAAAGGGATGGACACGGTCAGCGGCAGCACTCAGGTAGGCTGCGGTCATAAAGGGATGGTCACGGTCAGCGGCAGCACTCAGGTAGACTGCGGTAATAAAGGGATGGACACGGTCAGCGCCAGCACTCAGGTACACTGAGGTCATAAAGGGATGGACACGGTCAGCGGCAGCACTCAGGTAGACTGCGGTCATAAAGGGATGGACACGGTCAGCGGCAGCACTCAGGTAGACTGTGGTCATAAAGAGATGGATACGGTCAGCAGCAGAACTCAGGTAGGCTGCGGTCATAAAGGGATGGACACGGTCAGCAGCAGAACTCAGGTAGGCTGCGGTCATAAAGGGATGGACACGGTCAGCAGCAGCACTCAGGTAGGCTGCGGTCATAATGTGATGGACACGGTCAGCAGCAGCACTAAGGTAGGCTGCGGTCATAATGTGATGGACACGGTCAGCGGCAGCACTCAGGTAGACTGGTCATAAAGGGATGGACACGGTCAGCGGCAGCACTCAGGTAGGCTGCGGTCATAAAGGGATGGACATGGTCAGCAGCAGCACTCAGGTAGGCTGCGGTCATAATGTGATGGACACGGTCAGCGGCAGCACTCAGGTAGACTGGTCATAAAGGGATGGACACGGTCAGCGGCAGCACTCAGGTAGACTGGTCATAAAGGGATGGACATGGTCAGCGGCAGCACACAGGTAGGCTGTGGTCATAAAGAGATTGACACGGTCAGTGGCAGCACTCAGGTAGACTGTGGTCATAAAGAGATTGACACGGTCAGTGGCAGCACTCAGGTAGACTGGTCATAAAGGGATGGACACGGTCAGCGGCAGCACTCAGGTAGACTGTGGTCATAAAGAGATTGACACGGTCAGTGGCAGCACTCAGGTAGACTGTGGTCATAAAGAGATTGACACGGTCAGCAGCAGCACTCAGGTAGGCTGCGGTCATAATGTGATGGACACGGTCAGCGGCAGCACTCAGGTAGACTGGTCATAAAGGGATGGACACGGTCAGCGGCAGCACTCAGGTAGGCTGCGGTCATAAAGGGATGGACATGGTCAGCAGCAGCACACAGGTAGGCTGCGGTCATAATGTCATGGACATGGTCAGCAGCAGCACTCCGGTAGGCTGCGGTCATAATGTGATGGACACGGTCAGCGGCAGCACTCAGGTAGACTGGTCATAAAGGGATGGACACGGTCAGCGGCAGCACTCAGGTAGACTGTGGTCATAAAGACATTGACACGGTCAGCGGCAGCACTCAGGTAGACTGTGGTCATAAAGGGATGGACACGGTCAGCAGCAGCACTCAGGTAGGCTGCGGTCATAAAGGGATGGACACGGTCAGCAGCAGAACTCAGGTAGGCTGCGGTCATAAAGGGATGGACACGGTCAGCGGCAGCACTCAGGTAGACTGGTCATAAAGGGATGGACACGGTCAGCGGCAGCACTCAGGTAGACTGTGGTCATAAAGAGATGGATACGGTCAGCAGCAGAACTCAGGTAGGCTGCGGTCATAAAGGGATGGACACGGTCAGCGGCAGCACTCAGGTAGGCTGCGGTCATAAAGGGATTGACACGGTCAGCGGCAGCACTCAGGTAGACTGGTCATAAAGGGATGGACACGGTCAGCAGCAGCACTCAGGTAGACTGTGGTCATAAGGGGATGGACATGGTCAGCAGCAGCACACAGGTAGGCTGCGGTCATAATGTGATGGACACGGTCAGCAGCAGCACTCAGGTAGGCTGCGGTCATAATGTGATGGACACGGTCAGCGGCAGCACTCAGGTAGGCTGCGGTCATAAAGGGATTGACACGGTCAGCGGCAGCACTCAGGTAGACTGGTCATAAAGGGATGGACACGGTCAGCGGCAGCACTCAGGTAGACTGTGGTCATAAAGACATTGACACGGTCAGCGGCAGCACTCAGGTAGACTGTGGTCATAAAGGGATGGACACGGTCAGCAGCAGCACTCAGGTAGGCTGCGGTCATAAAGGGATGGACACGGTCAGCAGCAGAACTCAGGTAGGCTGCGGTCATAAAGGGATGGACACGGTCAGCGGCAGCACTCAGGTAGACTGGTCATAAAGGGATGGACACGGTCAGCGGCAGCACTCAGGTAGACTGTGGTCATAAAGAGATGGATACGGTCAGCAGCAGAACTCAGGTAGGCTGCGGTCATAAAGGGATGGACACGGTCAGCGGCAGCACTCAGGTAGGCTGCGGTCATAAAGGGATTGACACGGTCAGCGGCAGCACTCAGGTAGACTGGTCATAAAGGGATGGACACGGTCAGCAGCAGCACTCAGGTAGACTGTGGTCATAAGGGGATGGACATGGTCAGCAGCAGCACACAGGTAGGCTGCGGTCATAATGTGATGGACACGGTCAGCAGCAGCACTCAGGTAGGCTGCGGTCATAATGTGATGGACACGGTCAGCGGCAGCACTCAGGTAGGCTGCGGTCATAAAGGGATTGACACGGTCAGCGGCAGCACTCAGGTAGACTGGTCATAAAGGGATGGACACGGTCAGCGGCAGCACTAAGGTAGACTGGTCATAAAGGGATGGACACGGTCAGCGGCAGCACTCAGGTAGACTGTGGTCATAAAGGGATGGACATGGTCAGCAGCAGCACACAGGTAGGCTGCGGTCATAATGTGATGGACACGGTCAGCAGCAGCACTCAGGTAGGCTGCGGTCATAATGTGATGGACACGGTCAGCGGCAGCACTCAGGTAGACTGGTCATAAAGGGATGGACACGGTCAGCGGCAGCACTCAGGTAGGCTGCGGTCATAATGTGATGGACATGGTCAGCGGCAGCACTCAGGTAGGCTGCGGTCATAATGTGATGGACACGGTCAGCGGCAGCACTCAGGTAGACTGGTCATAAAGGGATGGACACGGTCAGCGGCAGCACTCAGGTAGGCTGCGGTCATAAAGGGATGGACATGGTCAGCAGCAGCACTCAGGTAGGCTGCGGTCATAATGTGATGGACACGGTCAGCGGCAGCACTCAGGTAGACTGGTCATAAAGGGATGGACACGGTCAGCGGCAGCACTCAGGTAGACTGGTCATAAAGGGATGGACATGGTCAGCGGCAGCACACAGGTAGGCTGTGGTCATAAAGAGATTGACACGGTCAGTGGCAGCACTCAGGTAGACTGTGGTCATAAAGAGATTGACACGGTCAGTGGCAGCACTCAGGTAGACTGGTCATAAAGGGATGGACACGGTCAGCGGCAGCACTCAGGTAGACTGTGGTCATAAAGAGATTGACACGGTCAGTGGCAGCACTCAGGTAGACTGTGGTCATAAAGAGATTGACACGGTCAGCAGCAGAACTAAGGTAGGCTGCGGTCATAAAGGGATGGACACGGTCAGCGGCAGCACTCAGGTAGGCTGCGGTCATAAAGGGATGGACACGGTCAGCGGCAGCACTCAGGTAGGCTGCGGTCATAAAAGGATGGACACGGTCAGCGGCAGCACTCAGGTAGGCTGTGGTCATAAAGGGATGGACACGGTCAGCGGCAGCACTAAGGTAGACTGGTCATAAAGGGATGGACACGGTCAGCGGCAGCACTCAGTTAGGCTGCGGTCATAAAGGGATGGACACGGTCAGCGGCAGCACTCAGGTAGGCTGCGGTCATAAAGGGATGGACACGGTCAGCGGCAGCACTAAGGTAGACTGGTCATAAAGGGATGGACACGGTCAGCGGCAGCACTAAGGTAGACTGGTCATAAAGGGATGGACACGGTCAGTGGCAGAACTGAGGTAGGCTGCGGTCATAAAGGGATGGACACGGTCAGCGGCAGCACTCAGGTAGGCTGCGGTCATAAAGGGATGGACACGGTCAGCGGCAGCACTCAGGTAGGCTGCGGTCATAAAGGGATGGTCACGGTCAGCGGCAGCACTCAGGTAGACTGCGGTAATAAAGGGATGGACACGGTCAGCGCCAGCACTCAGGTACACTGAGGTCATAAAGGGATGGACACGGTCAGCGGCAGCACTCAGGTAGACTGCGGTCATAAAGGGATGGACACGGTCAGCGGCAGCACTCAGGTAGACTGTGGTCATAAAGAGATGGATACGGTCAGCAGCAGAACTCAGGTAGGCTGCGGTCATAAAGGGATGGACACGGTCAGCAGCAGAACTCAGGTAGGCTGCGGTCATAAAGGGATGGACACGGTCAGCAGCAGCACTCAGGTAGGCTGCGGTCATAATGTGATGGACACGGTCAGCAGCAGCACTAAGGTAGGCTGCGGTCATAATGTGATGGACACGGTCAGCGGCAGCACTCAGGTAGACTGGTCATAAAGGGATGGACACGGTCAGCGGCAGCACTCAGGTAGGCTGCGGTCATAAAGGGATGGACATGGTCAGCAGCAGCACTCAGGTAGGCTGCGGTCATAATGTGATGGACACGGTCAGCGGCAGCACTCAGGTAGACTGGTCATAAAGGGATGGACACGGTCAGCGGCAGCACTCAGGTAGACTGGTCATAAAGGGATGGACATGGTCAGCGGCAGCACACAGGTAGGCTGTGGTCATAAAGAGATTGACACGGTCAGTGGCAGCACTCAGGTAGACTGTGGTCATAAAGAGATTGACACGGTCAGTGGCAGCACTCAGGTAGACTGGTCATAAAGGGATGGACACGGTCAGCGGCAGCACTCAGGTAGACTGTGGTCATAAAGAGATTGACACGGTCAGTGGCAGCACTCAGGTAGACTGTGGTCATAAAGAGATTGACACGGTCAGCAGCAGCACTCAGGTAGGCTGCGGTCATAATGTGATGGACACGGTCAGCGGCAGCACTCAGGTAGACTGGTCATAAAGGGATGGACACGGTCAGCGGCAGCACTCAGGTAGGCTGCGGTCATAAAGGGATGGACATGGTCAGCAGCAGCACACAGGTAGGCTGCGGTCATAATGTCATGGACATGGTCAGCAGCAGCACTCCGGTAGGCTGCGGTCATAATGTGATGGACACGGTCAGCGGCAGCACTCAGGTAGACTGGTCATAAAGGGATGGACACGGTCAGCGGCAGCACTCAGGTAGACTGTGGTCATAAAGACATTGACACGGTCAGCGGCAGCACTCAGGTAGACTGTGGTCATAAAGGGATGGACACGGTCAGCAGCAGCACTCAGGTAGGCTGCGGTCATAAAGGGATGGACACGGTCAGCAGCAGAACTCAGGTAGGCTGCGGTCATAAAGGGATGGACACGGTCAGCGGCAGCACTCAGGTAGACTGGTCATAAAGGGATGGACACGGTCAGCGGCAGCACTCAGGTAGACTGTGGTCATAAAGAGATGGATACGGTCAGCAGCAGAACTCAGGTAGGCTGCGGTCATAAAGGGATGGACACGGTCAGCGGCAGCACTCAGGTAGGCTGCGGTCATAAAGGGATTGACACGGTCAGCGGCAGCACTCAGGTAGACTGGTCATAAAGGGATGGACACGGTCAGCAGCAGCACTCAGGTAGACTGTGGTCATAAGGGGATGGACATGGTCAGCAGCAGCACACAGGTAGGCTGCGGTCATAATGTGATGGACACGGTCAGCAGCAGCACTCAGGTAGGCTGCGGTCATAATGTGATGGACACGGTCAGCGGCAGCACTCAGGTAGGCTGCGGTCATAAAGGGATTGACACGGTCAGCGGCAGCACTCAGGTAGACTGGTCATAAAGGGATGGACACGGTCAGCGGCAGCACTAAGGTAGACTGGTCATAAAGGGATGGACACGGTCAGCGGCAGCACTCAGGTAGACTGTGGTCATAAAGGGATGGACATGGTCAGCAGCAGCACACAGGTAGGCTGCGGTCATAATGTGATGGACACGGTCAGCAGCAGCACTCAGGTAGGCTGCGGTCATAATGTGATGGACACGGTCAGCGGCAGCACTCAGGTAGACTGGTCATAAAGGGATGGACACGGTCAGCGGCAGCACTCAGGTAGGCTGCGGTCATAATGTGATGGACATGGTCAGCGGCAGCACTCAGGTAGGCTGCGGTCATAATGTGATGGACACGGTCAGCGGCAGCACTCAGGTAGACTGGTCATAAAGGGATGGACACGGTCAGCGGCAGCACTCAGGTAGGCTGTGGTCATAAAGGGATGGACACAGTCAGCGGCAGCACTCAGGTAGACTGTGGTCATAAAGGGATGGACATGGTCAGCAGCAGCACACAGGTAGGCTGCGGTCATAATGTGATGGACATGGTCAGCAGCAGCACTCGGGTAGGCTGCGGTCATAATGTGATGGACACGGTCAGCGGCAGCACTCAGGTAGACTGGTCATAAAGGGATGGACACGGTCAGCGGCAGCACTCAGGTAGACTGTGGTCATAAAGACATTGACACGGTCAGCGGCAGCACTCAGGTAGACTGTGGTCATAAAGGGATGGACACGGTCAGCAGCAGCACTCAGGTAGACTGTGGTCATAAAGGGATGGACATGGTCAGCAGCAGCACACAGGTAGGCTGCGGTCATAATGTGATGGACATGGTCAGCAGCAGCACTCGGGTAGGCTGCGGTCATAATGTGATGGACACGGTCAGCGGCAGCACTCAGGTAGACTGGTCATAAAGGGATGGACACGGTCAGCGGCAGCACTCAGGTAGACTGTGGTCATAAAGACATTGACACGGTCAGCGGCAGCACTCAGGTAGACTGTGGTCATAAAGGGATGGACACGGTCAGCAGCAGCACTCAGGTAGGCTGCGGTCATAAAGGGATGGATACGGTCAGCAGCAGAACTCAGGTAGGCTGCGGTCATAAAGGGATGGACACGGTCAGCGGCAGCACTCAGGTAGGCTGCGGTCATAAAGGGATGGACACGGTCAGCGGCAGCACTCAGGTAGGCTGCGGTCATAAAGGGATGGACACGGTCAGCAGCAGAACTAAGGTAGGCTGCGGTCATAAAGGGATGGACACGGTCAGCGGCAGCACTCAGGTAGGCTGCGGTCATAAAGGGATGGACACGGTCAGCGGCAGCACTCAGGTAGACTGCGGTCATAATGTGATGGACATGGTCAGCAGCAGCACTCAGGTAGGCTGCGGTCATAAAGGGATGGACACGGTCAGCGGCAGCACTCAGGTAGGCTGCGGTCATAAAGGGATGGACACGGTCAGCGGCAGCACTCAGGTAGGCTGCGGTCATAAAGGGATTGACACGGTCAGCGGCAGCACTCAGGTAGACTGGTCATAAAGGGATGGACACGGTCAGCGGCAGCACTAAGGTAGACTGGTCATAAAGGGATGGACACGGTCAGTGGCAGAACTGAGGTAGGCTGCGGTCATAAAGGGATGGACACGGTCAGCGGCAGCACTCAGGTAGGCTGCGGTCATAAAGGGATGGACACGGTCAGCGGCAGCACTCAGGTAGGCTGCGGTCATAAAGGGATGGTCACGGTCAGCGGCAGCACTCAGGTAGACTGCGGTAATAAAGGGATGGACACGGTCAGCGCCAGCACTCAGGTACACTGAGGTCATAAAGGGATGGACACGGTCAGCGGCAGCACTCAGGTAGACTGCGGTCATAAAGGGATGGACACGGTCAGCGGCAGCACTCAGGTAGACTGTGGTCATAAAGAGATGGATACGGTCAGCAGCAGAACTCAGGTAGGCTGCGGTCATAAAGGGATGGACACGGTCAGCAGCAGAACTCAGGTAGGCTGCGGTCATAAAGGGATGGACACGGTCAGCAGCAGCACTCAGGTAGGCTGCGGTCATAATGTGATGGACACGGTCAGCAGCAGCACTAAGGTAGGCTGCGGTCATAATGTGATGGACACGGTCAGCGGCAGCACTCAGGTAGACTGGTCATAAAGGGATGGACACGGTCAGCGGCAGCACTCAGGTAGGCTGCGGTCATAAAGGGATGGACATGGTCAGCAGCAGCACTCAGGTAGGCTGCGGTCATAATGTGATGGACACGGTCAGCGGCAGCACTCAGGTAGACTGGTCATAAAGGGATGGACACGGTCAGCGGCAGCACTCAGGTAGACTGGTCATAAAGGGATGGACATGGTCAGCGGCAGCACACAGGTAGGCTGTGGTCATAAAGAGATTGACACGGTCAGTGGCAGCACTCAGGTAGACTGTGGTCATAAAGAGATTGACACGGTCAGTGGCAGCACTCAGGTAGACTGGTCATAAAGGGATGGACACGGTCAGCGGCAGCACTCAGGTAGACTGTGGTCATAAAGAGATTGACACGGTCAGTGGCAGCACTCAGGTAGACTGTGGTCATAAAGAGATTGACACGGTCAGCAGCAGCACTCAGGTAGGCTGCGGTCATAATGTGATGGACACGGTCAGCGGCAGCACTCAGGTAGACTGGTCATAAAGGGATGGACACGGTCAGCGGCAGCACTCAGGTAGGCTGCGGTCATAAAGGGATGGACATGGTCAGCAGCAGCACACAGGTAGGCTGCGGTCATAATGTCATGGACATGGTCAGCAGCAGCACTCCGGTAGGCTGCGGTCATAATGTGATGGACACGGTCAGCGGCAGCACTCAGGTAGACTGGTCATAAAGGGATGGACACGGTCAGCGGCAGCACTCAGGTAGACTGTGGTCATAAAGACATTGACACGGTCAGCGGCAGCACTCAGGTAGACTGTGGTCATAAAGGGATGGACACGGTCAGCAGCAGCACTCAGGTAGGCTGCGGTCATAAAGGGATGGACACGGTCAGCAGCAGAACTCAGGTAGGCTGCGGTCATAAAGGGATGGACACGGTCAGCGGCAGCACTCAGGTAGACTGGTCATAAAGGGATGGACACGGTCAGCGGCAGCACTCAGGTAGACTGTGGTCATAAAGAGATGGATACGGTCAGCAGCAGAACTCAGGTAGGCTGCGGTCATAAAGGGATGGACACGGTCAGCGGCAGCACTCAGGTAGGCTGCGGTCATAAAGGGATTGACACGGTCAGCGGCAGCACTCAGGTAGACTGGTCATAAAGGGATGGACACGGTCAGCAGCAGCACTCAGGTAGACTGTGGTCATAAGGGGATGGACATGGTCAGCAGCAGCACACAGGTAGGCTGCGGTCATAATGTGATGGACACGGTCAGCAGCAGCACTCAGGTAGGCTGCGGTCATAATGTGATGGACACGGTCAGCGGCAGCACTCAGGTAGGCTGCGGTCATAAAGGGATTGACACGGTCAGCGGCAGCACTCAGGTAGACTGGTCATAAAGGGATGGACACGGTCAGCGGCAGCACTAAGGTAGACTGGTCATAAAGGGATGGACACGGTCAGCGGCAGCACTCAGGTAGACTGTGGTCATAAAGGGATGGACATGGTCAGCAGCAGCACACAGGTAGGCTGCGGTCATAATGTGATGGACACGGTCAGCAGCAGCACTCAGGTAGGCTGCGGTCATAATGTGATGGACACGGTCAGCGGCAGCACTCAGGTAGACTGGTCATAAAGGGATGGACACGGTCAGCGGCAGCACTCAGGTAGGCTGCGGTCATAATGTGATGGACATGGTCAGCGGCAGCACTCAGGTAGGCTGCGGTCATAATGTGATGGACACGGTCAGCGGCAGCACTCAGGTAGACTGGTCATAAAGGGATGGACACGGTCAGCGGCAGCACTCAGGTAGGCTGTGGTCATAAAGGGATGGACACAGTCAGCGGCAGCACTCAGGTAGACTGTGGTCATAAAGGGATGGACATGGTCAGCAGCAGCACACAGGTAGGCTGCGGTCATAATGTGATGGACATGGTCAGCAGCAGCACTCGGGTAGGCTGCGGTCATAATGTGATGGACACGGTCAGCGGCAGCACTCAGGTAGACTGGTCATAAAGGGATGGACACGGTCAGCGGCAGCACTCAGGTAGACTGTGGTCATAAAGACATTGACACGGTCAGCGGCAGCACTCAGGTAGACTGTGGTCATAAAGGGATGGACACGGTCAGCAGCAGCACTCAGGTAGACTGTGGTCATAAAGGGATGGACATGGTCAGCAGCAGCACACAGGTAGGCTGCGGTCATAATGTGATGGACATGGTCAGCAGCAGCACTCGGGTAGGCTGCGGTCATAATGTGATGGACACGGTCAGCGGCAGCACTCAGGTAGACTGGTCATAAAGGGATGGACACGGTCAGCGGCAGCACTCAGGTAGACTGTGGTCATAAAGACATTGACACGGTCAGCGGCAGCACTCAGGTAGACTGTGGTCATAAAGGGATGGACACGGTCAGCAGCAGCACTCAGGTAGGCTGCGGTCATAAAGGGATGGATACGGTCAGCAGCAGAACTCAGGTAGGCTGCGGTCATAAAGGGATGGACACGGTCAGCGGCAGCACTCAGGTAGGCTGCGGTCATAAAGGGATGGACACGGTCAGCGGCAGCACTCAGGTAGGCTGCGGTCATAAAGGGATGGACACGGTCAGCAGCAGAACTAAGGTAGGCTGCGGTCATAAAGGGATGGACACGGTCAGCGGCAGCACTCAGGTAGGCTGCGGTCATAAAGGGATGGACACGGTCAGCGGCAGCACTCAGGTAGACTGCGGTCATAATGTGATGGACATGGTCAGCAGCAGCACTCAGGTAGGCTGCGGTCATAAAGGGATGGACACGGTCAGCGGCAGCACTCAGGTAGGCTGCGGTCATAAAGGGATGGACACGGTCAGCGGCAGCACTCAGGTAGGCTGAGGTCATAAAGGGATTGACACGGTCAGCGGCAGCACTCAGGTAGACTGGTCATAAAGTGATGGACACGGTCAGCGGCAGCACTAAGGTAGACTGGTCATAAAGGGTTGGACATGGTCAGCGGCAGCACTAAGGTAGACTGGTCATAAAGTGATGGACATGGTCAGCGGCAGCACTCAGGTAGACTGTGGTCATAAAGGGATGGACATGGTCAGCAGCAGCACACAGGTAGGCTGCGGTCATAATGTGATGGACACGGTCAGCAGCAGCACTCAGGTAGGCTGCGGTCATAATGTGATGGACACGGTCAGCGGCAGCACTCAGGTAGACTGGTCATAAAGGGATGGACACTGTCAGCGGCAGCACTCAGGTAGGCTGCGGTCATAATGTGATGGACATGGTCAGCAGCAGCACTCAGGTAGGCTGCGGTCATAATGTGATGGACACGGTCAGCGGCAGCACTCAGGTAGACTGGTCATAAAGGGATGGACACGGTCAGCGGCAGCACTCAGGTAGGCTGTGGTCATAAAGGGATGGACACAGTCAGCGGCAGCACTCAGGTAGACTGTGGTCATAAAGGGATGGACATGGTCAGCAGCAGCACACAGGTAGGCTGCGGTCATAATGTGATGGACATGTTCAGCAGCAGCACTCAGGTAGGCTGCGGTCATAATGTGATGGACACGGTCAGCGGCAGCACTCAGGTAGACTGGTCATAAAGGGATGGACACGGTCAGCGGCAGCACTCAGGTAGACTGTGGTCATAAAGACATTGACACGGTCAGCGGCAGCACTCAGGTAGACTGTGGTCATAATGGGATGGACACGGTCAGCAGCAGCACTCAGGTAGGCTGCGGTCATAAAGGGATGGACACGGTCAGCAGCAGAACTCAGGTAGGCTGCGGTCATAAAGGGATGGACACGGTCAGCGGCAGCACTCAGGTAGACTGGTCATAAAGGGATGGACACGGTCAGCGGCAGCACTCAGGTAGACTGTGGTCATAAAGAGATGGATACGGTCAGCAGCAGAACTCAGGTAGGCTGCGGTCATAAAGGGATGGACACGGTCAGCGGCAGCACTCAGGTAGGCTGCGGTCATAAAGGGATGGACACGGTCAGCGGCAGCACTCAGGTAGGCTGCGGTCATAAAGGGATGGACACGGTCAGCGGCAGAACTCAGGTAGGCTGCGGTCATAAAGGGATGGACACGGTCAGCGGCAGCACTCAGGTAGGCTGCAGTCATAAAGGGATGGACACGGTCAGCGGCAGCACTCAGGTAGACTGCGGTCATAATGTGATGGACATGGTCAGCAGCAGCACTCAGGTAGGCTGCGGTCAAAATGTGATGGACACGGTCAGCGGCAGCACTCAGGTAGACTGGTCATAAAGGGATGGACACGGTCAGCGGCAGCACTCAGGTAGGCTGCGGTCATAAAGGGATGGACATGGTCAGCAGCAGCACTCAGGTAGGCTGCGGTCATAATGTGATGGACACGGTCAGCGGCAGCACTCAGGTAGACTGGTCATAAAGGGATGGACACGGTCAGCGGCAGCACTCAGGTAGACTGGTCATAAAGGGATGGACACGGTCAGCGGCAGCACTCAGGTAGGCTGTGGTCATAAAGGGATGGACACAGTCAGCGGCAGCACTCAGGTAGACTGTGGTCATAAAGGGATGGACATGGTCAGCAGCAGCACACAGGTAGGCTGCGGTCATAATGTGATGGACATGTTCAGCAGCAGCACTCAGGTAGGCTGCGGTCATAATGTGATGGACACGGTCAGCGGCAGCACTCAGGTAGACTGGTCATAAAGGGATGGACACGGTCAGCGGCAGCACTCAGGTAGACTGTGGTCATAAAGACATTGACACGGTCAGCGGCAGCACTCAGGTAGACTGTGGTCATAATGGGATGGACACGGTCAGCAGCAGCACTCAGGTAGGCTGCGGTCATAAAGGGATGGACACGGTCAGCAGCAGAACTCAGGTAGGCTGCGGTCATAAAGGGATGGACACGGTCAGCGGCAGCACTCAGGTAGACTGGTCATAAAGGGATGGACACGGTCAGCGGCAGCACTCAGGTAGACTGTGGTCATAAAGAGATGGATACGGTCAGCAGCAGAACTCAGGTAGGCTGCGGTCATAAAGGGATGGACACGGTCAGCGGCAGCACTCAGGTAGGCTGCGGTCATAAAGGGATGGACACGGTCAGCGGCAGCACTCAGGTAGGCTGCGGTCATAAAGGGATGGACACGGTCAGCAGCAGAACTCAGGTAGGCTGCGGTCATAAAGGGATGGACACGGTCAGCGGCAGCACTCAGGTAGGCTGCAGTCATAAAGGGATGGACACGGTCAGCGGCAGCACTCAGGTAGACTGCGGTCATAATGTGATGGACATGGTCAGCAGCAGCACTCAGGTAGGCTGCGGTCAAAATGTGATGGACACGGTCAGCGGCAGCACTCAGGTAGACTGGTCATAAAGGGATGGACACGGTCAGCGGCAGCACTCAGGTAGACTGGTCATAAAGGGATGGACACGGTCAGCGGCAGCACTCAGGTAGACTGTGGTCATAAAGAGATTGACACGGTCAGTGGCAGCACTCAGGTAGACTGTGGTCATAAAGAGATTGACACGGTCAGTGGCAGCACTAAGGTAGACTGGTCATAAAGGGATGGACACGGTCAGCGGCAGCACTCAGGTAGACTGTGGTCATAAAGAGATTGACACGGTCAGCAGCAGCACTCAGGTAGGCTGCGGTCATAATGTGATGGACACGGTCAGCGGCAGCACTCAGGTAGACTGGTCATAAAGGGATGGACACGGTCAGCGGCAGCACTCAGGTAGGCTGCGGTCATAAAGGGATGGACACGGTCAGCAGCAGAACTCAGGTAGGCTGCGGTCATAAAGGGATGGACACGGTCAGCGGCAGCACTCAGGTAGGCTGCGGTCATAAAGGGATTGACACGGTCAGCGGCAGCACTCAGGTAGACTGGTCATAAAGGGATGGACACGGTCAGCAGCAGCACTAAGGTAGACTGGTCATAAAGTGATGGACATGGTCAGCGGCAGCACTCAGGTAGACTGTGGTCATAAAGGGATGGACATGGTCAGCAGCAGCACACAGGTAGGCTGCGGTCATAATGTGATGGACACGGTCAGCAGCAGCACTCAGGTAGGCTGCGGTCATAATGTGATGGACACGGTCAGCGGCAGCACTCAGGTAGGCTGCGGTCATAATGTGATGGACATGGTCAGCAGCAGCACTCAGGTAGGCTGTGGTCATAAAGGGATGGACATGGTCAGCAGCAGCACACAGGTAGGCTGCGGTCATAATGTGATGGACATGGTCAGCAGCAGCACTCAGGTAGGCTGCGGTCATAATGTGATGGACATGGTCAGCAGCAGCACTCAGGTAGGCTGCGGTCATAATGTGATGGACACGGTCAGCGGCAGCACTCAGGTAGACTGGTCATAAAGGGATGGACACGGTCAGCGGCAGCACTCAGGTAGACTGTGGTCATAAAGACATTGACACGGTCAGCGGCAGCACTCAGGTAGACTGTGGTCATAAAGGGATGGACACGGTCAGCAGCAGAACTCAGGTAGGCTGCGGTCATAAAGGGATGGACACGGTCAGCGGCAGCACTCAGGTAGGCTGCGGTCATAAAGGGATGGACACGGTCAGCGGCAGCACTCAGGTAGGCTGCGGTCATAAAGGGATTGACACGGTCAGCGGCAGCACTCAGGTAGACTGGTCATAAAGGGATGGACACGGTCAGCAGCAGCACTAAGGTAGACTGGTCATAAAGTGATGGACATGGTCAGCGGCAGCACTCAGGTAGACTGTGGTCATAAAGGGATGGACATGGTCAGCAGCAGCACACAGGTAGGCTGCGGTCATAATGTGATGGACACGGTCAGCAGCAGCACTCAGGTAGGCTGCGGTCATAATGTGATGGACACGGTCAGCGGCAGCACTCAGGTAGGCTGCGGTCATAATGTGATGGACATGGTCAGCAGCAGCACTCAGGTAGGCTGTGGTCATAAAGGGATGGACATGGTCAGCAGCAGCACACAGGTAGGCTGCGGTCATAATGTGATGGACATGGTCAGCAGCAGCACTCAGGTAGGCTGCGGTCATAATGTGATGGACATGGTCAGCAGCAGCACTCAGGTAGGCTGTGGTCATAAAGGGATGGACATGGTCAGCAGCAGCACACAGGTAGGCTGCGGTCATAATGTGATGGACATGGTCAGCAGCAGCACTCAGGTAGGCTGCGGTCATAATGTGATGGACATGGTCAGCAGCAGCACTCAGGTAGGCTGCGGTCATAATGTGATGGACACGGTCAGCGGCAGCACTCAGGTAGACTGGTCATAAAGGGATGGACACGGTCAGCGGCAGCACTCAGGTAGACTGTGGTCATAAAGACATTGACACGGTCAGCGGCAGCACTCAGGTAGACTGTGGTCATAAAGGGATGGACACGGTCAGCAGCAGAACTCAGGTAGGCTGCGGTCATAAAGGGATGGACACGGTCAGCGGCAGCACTCAGGTAGGCTGCGGTCATAAAGGGATGGACACGGTCAGCGGCAGCACTCAGGTAGGCTGCGGTCATAAAGGGATTGACACGGTCAGCGGCAGCACTCAGGTAGACTGGTCATAAAGGGATGGACACGGTCAGCAGCAGCACTAAGGTAGACTGGTCATAAAGTGATGGACATGGTCAGCGGCAGCACTCAGGTAGACTGTGGTCATAAAGGGATGGACATGGTCAGCAGCAGCACACAGGTAGGCTGCGGTCATAATGTGATGGACACGGTCAGCAGCAGCACTCAGGTAGGCTGCGGTCATAATGTGATGGACACGGTCAGCGGCAGCACTCAGGTAGGCTGCGGTCATAATGTGATGGACATGGTCAGCAGCAGCACTCAGGTAGGCTGTGGTCATAAAGGGATGGACATGGTCAGCAGCAGCACACAGGTAGGCTGCGGTCATAATGTGATGGACATGGTCAGCAGCAGCACTCAGGTAGGCTGCGGTCATAATGTGATGGACATGGTCAGCAGCAGCACTCAGGTAGGCTGCGGTCATAATGTGATGGACACGGTCAGCGGCAGCACTCAGGTAGACTGGTCATAAAGGGATGGACACGGTCAGCGGCAGCACTCAGGTAGACTGTGGTCATAAAGACATTGACACGATCAGCGGCAGCACTCAGGTAGACTGTGGTCATAAAGGGATGGACACGGTCAGCAGCAGCACTCAGGTAGGCTGCGGTCATAAAGGGATGGACACGGTCAGCAGCAGAACTCAGGTAGGCTGCGGTCATAAAGGGATGGACACGGTCAGCGGCAGCACTCAGGTAGACTGGTCATAAAGGGATGGACACAGTCAGCGGCAGCACTCAGGTAGACTGTGGTCATAAAGAGATGGATACGGTCAGCAGCAGAACTCAGGTAGGCTGCGGTCATAAAGGGATGGACTCGGTCAGCGGCAGCACTCAGGTAGGCTGCGGTCATAAAGGGATGGACACGGTCAGCGGCAGCACTCAGGTAGGCTGCGGTCATAAAGGGATGGACACGGTCAGCAGCAGAACTCAGGTAGGCTGCGGTCATAAAGGGATGGACACGGTCAGCGGCAGCACTCAGGTAGGCTGCGGTCATAATGTGATGGACACGGTCAGCAGCAGCACTCAGGTAGGCTGCGGTCATAATGTGATGGACACGGTCAGCGGCAGCACTCAGGTAGACTGGTCATAAAGGGATGGACACGGTCAGCGGCAGCACTCAGGTAGGCTGTGGTCATAAAGGGATGGACATGGTCAGCAGCAGCACTCAGGTAGGCTGCGGTCATAATGTGATGGACACGGTCAGCGGCAGCACTCAGGTAGACTGGTCATAAAGGGATGGACACGGTCAGCGGCAGCACTCAGGTAGGCTGCGGTCATAAAGGGATGGACACGGTCAGCGGCAGCACTCAGGTAGGCTGCGGTCATAAAGGGATGGACACGGTCAGCGGCAGCACTCAGGTAGGCTGCGGTCATAAAGGGATGGACACGGTCAGCGGCAGCACTCAGGTAGGCTGCGGTCATAAAGGGATGGACACGGTCAGCGGCAGCACTCAGGTAGACTGCGGTCATAAAGGGATGGACACGGTCAGCGGCAGCACTCAGGTAGGCTGCGGTCATAAAGGGATGGACACGGTCAGCAGCAGCACTCAGGTAGGCTGCGGTCATAATGTGATGGACACGGTCAGCGGCAGCACTCAGGTAGACTGGTCATAAAGGGATGGACACGGTCAGCGGCAGCACTCAGGTAGGCTGTGGTCATAAAGGGATGGACATGGTCAGCAGCAGCACTCAGGTAGGCTGCGGTCATAAAGGGATGGACACGGTCAGCGGCAGAACTCAGGTAGGCTGCGGTCATAAAGGGATGGACACGGTCAGCGGCAGCACTGAGGTAGGCTGCGGTCATAAAGGGATGGACACGGTCAGCGGCAGCACTCAGGTAGACTGCGGTCATAATGTGATGGACATGGTCAGCAGCAGCACTCAGGTAGGCTGCGGTCATAATGTGATGGACACGGTCAGCGGCAGCACTCAGGTAGACTGGTCATAAAGGGATGGACACGGTCAGCGGCAGCACTTAGGTAAACTGGTCATAAAGGGATGGACACGGTCAGCGGCAGCACTCAGGTAGACTGGTCATAAAGGGATGGACACGGTCAGCGGCAGCACTCAGGTAGACTGTGGTCATAAAGAGATTGACACGGTCAGTGGCAGCACTCAGGTAGACTGTGGTCATAAAGAGATTGACACGGTCAGCGGCAGCACTAAGGTAGACTGGTCATAAAGGGATGGACACGGTCAGCAGCAGAACTCAGGTAGGCTGCGTTCATAAAGGGATGGACACGGTCAGCGGCAGCACTCAGGTAGGCTGCGGTCATAAAGGGATGGACACGGTCAGCGGCAGCACTCAGGTAGGCTGCGGTCATAAAGGGATGGACTCGGTCAGCGGCAGCACTCAGGTAGGCTGCAGTCATAAAGGGATGGACACGGTCAGCGGCAGCACTCAGGTAGGCTGCGGTCATAAAGGGATGGACACGGTCAGCAGCAGAACTCAGGTAGGCTGCGGTCATAAAGGGATGGACACGGTCAGCGGCAGCACTCAGGTAGGCTGCGGTCATAAAGGGATGGACACGGTCAGCGGCAGAACTCAGGTAGGCTGCGGTCATAAAGGGATGGACACGGTCAGCGGCAGCACTCAGGTAGGCTGCGGTCATAAAGGGATGGACACGGTCAGCGGCAGCACTCAGGTAGACTGCGGTCATAATGTGATGGACATGGTCAGCAGCAGCACTCAGGTAGGCTGCGGTCATAATGTGATGGACACGGTCAGCGGCAGCACTCAGGTAGACTGGTCATAAAGGGATGGACACGGTCAGCGGCAGCATTTAGGTAAACTGGTCATAAAGGGATGGACACGGTCAGCGGCAGCACTCAGGTAGACTGGTCATAAAGGGATGGACACGGTCAGCGGCAGCACTCAGGTAGACTGTGGTCATAAAGAGATTGACACGGTCAGTGGCAGCACTCAAGTAGACTGTGGTCATAAAGAGATTGACACGGTCAGCGGCAGCACTCAGGTAGACTGTGGTCATAAAGAGATTGACACGGTCAGCAACAGCACTCAGGTAGGCTGCGGTCATAATGTGATGGACACGGTCAGCGGCAGCACTCAGGTAGACTGGTCATAAAGGCATGGACACGGTCAGCGGCAGCACTCAGGTAGGCTGCGGTCATAAAGGGATGGACACGGTCAGCGGCAGCACTCAGGTAGGCTGCGGTCATAAAGGGATGGACACGGTCAGCGGCAGCACTAAGGTAGACTGGTCATAAAGGGATGGACACGGTCAGCAGCAGAACTCAGGTAGGCTGCGTTCATAAAGGGATGGACACGGTCAGCGGCAGCACTCAGGTAGGCTGCGGTCATAAAGGGATGGACACGGTCAGCGGCAGCACTCAGGTAGGCTGCGGTCATAAAGGGATGGACTCGGTCAGCGGCAGCACTCAGGTAGGCTGCAATCATAAAGGGATGGACACGGTCAGCGGCAGCACTCAGGTAGGCTGCGGTCATAAAGGGATGGACACGGTCAGCAGCAGAACTCAGGTAGGCTGCGGTCATAAAGGGATGGACACGGTCAGCGGCAGCACTCAGGTAGGCTGCGGTCATAAAGGGATGGACACGGTCAGCGGCAGCACTCAGGTAGGCTGCGGTCATAAAGGGATGGACACGGTCAGCGGCAGCACTAAGGTAGACTGGTCATAAAGGGATGGACACGGTCAGCAGCAGAACTCAGGTAGGCTGCGTTCATAAAGGGATGGACACGGTCAGCGGCAGCACTCAGGTAGGCTGCGGTCATAAAGGGATGGACACGGTCAGCGGCAGCACTCAGGTAGGCTGCGGTCATAAAGGGATGGACACGGTCAGCGGCAGCACTCAGGTAGGCTGCGGTCATAAAGGGATGGACACGGTCAGCGGCAGCACTCAGGTAGGCTGCGGTCATAAAGGGATGGACACGGTCAGCGGCAGCACTCAGGTACGCTGAGGTCATAAAGGGATGGACACGGTCAGCGGCAGCACTCAGGTAGGCTGCGGTCATAATGTGATGGACACGGTCAGCGGCAGCACTCAGGTAGACTGGTCATAAAGGGATGGACACGGTCAGCGGCAGCATTCAGGTAGGCTGCGGTCATAAAGGGATGGACACGGTCAGCGGCAGCACTCAGGTAGGCTGCGGTCATAAAGGGATGGACTCGGTCAGCGGCAGCACTCAGGTAGGCTGCAATCATAAAGGGATGGACACGGTCAGCGGCAGCACTCAGGTAGGCTGCGGTCATAAAGGGATGGACACGGTCAGCAGCAGAACTCAGGTAGGCTGCGGTCATAAAGGGATGGACACGGTCAGCGGCAGCACTCAGGTAGGCTGCGGTCATAAAGGGATGGACACGGTCAGCGGCAGCACTCAGGTAGGCTGCGGTCATAAAGGGATGGACACGGTCAGCGGCAGCACTCAGGTAGACTGTGGTCATAAAGAGATTGACACGGTCAGTGGCAGCACTCAGGTAGACTGTGGTCATAAAGAGATTGACACAGTCAGTGGCAGCACTGAGGTAGACTGTGGTCATAAAGAGATTGACACGGTCAGCGGCAGCACTCAGGTAGGCTGCGGTCATAATGTGATGGACACGGTCAGCAGCAGCACTCAGGTAGACTGGTCATAAAGGCATGGACACGGTCAGCGGCAGCACTCAGGTAGGCTGCGGTCATAAAGGGATGGACACGGTCAGCGGCAGCACTCAGGTAGGCTGCGGTCATAAAGGGATGGACACGGTCAGCGGCAGCACTAAGGTAGACTGGTCATAAAGGGATGGACATGGTCAGCAGCAGCACTCAGGTAGGCTGCGGTCATAAAGGGATGGACACGGTCAGCAGCAGAACTCAGGTAGGCTGCGTTCATAAAGGGATGGACACGGTCAGCGGCAGCACTCAGGTAGGCTGCGGTCATAAAGGGATGGACACGGTCAGCGGCAGCACTCAGGTAGGCTGCGGTCATAAAGGGATGGACACGGTCAGCGGCAGCACTCAGGTAGGCTGCGGTCATAAAGGGATGGACACGGTCAGCGGCAGCACTCAGGTAGGCTGCGGTCATAAAGGGATGGACACGGTCAGCGGCAGCACTCAGGTAGGCTGCGGTCATAATGTGATGGACACGGTCAGCGGCAGCACTTAGGTAGACTGGTCATAAAGGGATGGACACGGTCAGCGGCAGCACTCAGGTAGACTGGTCATAAAGGGATGGACACGGTCAGCGGCAGCACTCAGGTAGACTGTGGTCATAAAGAGATTGACACGGTCAGTGGCAGCACTCAGGTAGACTGTGGTCATAAAGAGATTGACACAGTCAGTGGCAGCACTCAGGTAGACTGTGGTCATAAAGAGATTGACACGGTCAGCGGCAGCACTCAGGTAGGCTGCGGTCATAATGTGATGGACACGGTCAGCAGCAGCACTCAGGTAGACTGGTCATAAAGGCATGGACACGGTCAGCGGCAGCACTCAGGTAGGCTGCGGTCATAAAGGGATGGACACGGTCAGCGGCAGCACTCAGGTAGGCTGCGGTCATAAAGGGATGGACACGGTCAGCGGCAGCACTAAGGTAGACTGGTCATAAAGGGATGGACACGGTCAGCGGCAGAACTCAGGTAGGCTGCGTTCATAAAGGGATGGACACGGTCAGCGGCAGCACTCAGGTAGGCTGCGGTCATAAAGGGATGGACACGGTCAGCGGCAGCACTCAGGTAGGCTGCGGTCATAAAGGGATGGACACGGTCAGCGGCAGCACTCAGGTAGGCTGCGGTCATAAAGGGATGGACACGGTCAGCGGCAGCACTCAGGTAGGCTGCGGTCATAAAGGGATGGACACGGTCAGCGGCAGCACTCAGGTACGCTGAGGTCATAAAGGGATGGACACGGTCAGCGGCAGCACTCAGGTAGGCTGCGGTCATAATGTGATGGACACGGTCAGCGGCAGCACTCAGGTAGACTGGTCATAAAGGGATGGACACGGTCAGCGGCAGCATTCAGGTAGGCTGTGGTCATAAAGGGATGGACACAGTCAGCGGCAGTTCTTTGGTAGAGTGTGGTCATAAAGGGATGGACATGGTCAGCAGCAGCACACAGGTAGGCTGCGGTCATAATGTGATGGACATGGTCAGCAGCAGCACTCAGGTAGGCTGCGGTCATAATGTGATGGACACGGTCAGCGGCAGCACTCAGGTAGATTGTGGTCATAAAGACATTGACACGGTCAGCGGCAGCACTCAGGTAGACTGTGGTCATAAAGGGATAGCCACGGTCAGCGGCAGAACTCAGGTAGACTGTGGTCATAAAGGGATGGACATGGTCAGCAGCAGCACTCAGGTAGGCTGCGGTCATAAAGGGATGGACACGGTCAGAGGCAGAACTCAGGTAGTCTGCGGTCATAAAGGGATGGACACGGTCAGCGGCAGCACTCAGGTAGACTGGTCATAAAGGGATGGACACGGTCAGCGGCAGCACTCAGGTAGACTGTGGTCATAAAGAGATGGATACGGTCAGCAGCAGAACTCAGGTAGGCTGCGGTCATAATGGGATGGACACGGTCAGCGGCAGCACTCAGGTAGGCTGCGGTCATAAAGGGATGGACACGGTCAGCGGCAGCACTCAGGTAGGCTGCGGTCATAAAGGGATGGACACGGTCAGCGGCAGAACTCAGGTAGGCTGCGGTCATAAAGGGATGGACACGGTCAGCGGCAGCACTGAGGTAGGCTGCGGTCATAAAGGGATGGACACGGTCAGCGGCAGCACTCAGGTAGACTGCGGTCATAATGTGATGGACATGGTCAGCAGCAGCACTCAGGTAGGCTGCGGTCATAATGTGATGGACACGGTCAGCGGCAGCACTCAGGTAGACTGGTCATAAAGGGATGGACACGGTCAGCGGCAGCACTCAGGTAGGCTGCGGTCATAAAGGGATGGACATGGTCAGCAGCAGCACTCAGGTAGGCTGCGGTCATAATGTGATGGACACGGTCAGCGGCAGCACTTAGGTAAACTGGTCATAAAGGGATGGACACGGTCAGCGGCAGCACTCAGGTAGACTGGTCATAAAGGGATGGACACGGTCAGCGGCAGCACTCAGGTAGACTGTGGTCATAAAGAGATTGACACGGTCAGTGGCAGCACTCAGGTAGACTGTGGTCATAAAGAGATTGACACGGTCAGTGGCAGCACTCAGGTAGACTGTGGTCATAAAGAGATTGACACGGTCAGCAACAGCACTCAGGTAGGCTGCGGTCATAATGTGATGGACACGGTCAGCGGCAGCACTCAGGTAGACTGGTCATAAAGGCATGGACACGGTCAGCGGCAGCACTCAGGTAGGCTGCGGTCATAAAGGGATGGACACGGTCAGCGGCAGCACTCAGGTAGGCTGCGGTCATAAAGGGATGGACACGGTCAGCGGCAGCACTAAGATAGACTGGTCATAAAGGGATGGACACGGTCAGCAGCAGAACTCAGGTAGGCTGCGTTCATAAAGGGATGGACACGGTCAGCGGCAGCACTGAGGTAGGCTGCGGTCATAAAGGGATGGACACGGTCAGCGGCAGCACTCAGGTAGGCTGCGGTCATAAAGGGATGGACTCGGTCAGCGGCAGCACTCAGGTAGGCTGCAGTCATAAAGGGATGGACACGGTCAGCGGCAGCACTCAGGTAGGCTGCGGTCATAAAGGGATGGACACGGTCAGCAGCAGAACTGAGGTAGGCTGCGGTCATAAAGGGATGGACACGGTCAGCGGCAGCACTCAGGTAGGCTGCGGTCATAATGTGATGGACACGGTCAGCAGCAGCACTCAGGTAGGCTGCGGTCATAATGTGATGGACACGGTCAGCGGCAGCACTCAGGTAGACTGGTCATAAAGGGATGGACACGGTCAGCGGCAGCACTCAGGTAGGCTGCGGTCATAAAGGGATGGACACGGTCAGCGGCAGCACTCAGGTAGGCTGCGGTCATAAAGGGATGGACACGGTCAGCGGCAGCACTCAGGTAGGCTGCGGTCATAAAGGGATGGACACGGTCAGCGGCAGCACTCAGGTAGGCTGCGGTCATAATGTGATGGACACGGTCAGCGGCAGCACTTAGGTAGACTGGTCATAAAGGGATGGACACGGTCAGCGGCAGCACTCAGGTAGACTGGTCATAAAGGGATGGACACGGTCAGCGGCAGCACTCAGGTAGACTGTGGTCATAAAGAGATTGACACGGTCAGTGGCAGCACTCAGGTAGACTGTGGTCATAAAGAGATTGACACAGTCAGTGGCAGCACTCAGGTAGACTGTGGTCATAAAGAGATTGACACGGTCAGCGGCAGCACTCAGGTAGGCTGCGGTCATAATGTGATGGACACGGTCAGCAGCAGCACTCAGGTAGACTGGTCATAAAGGCATGGACACGGTCAGCGGCAGCACTCAGGTAGGCTGCGGTCATAAAGGGATGGACACGGTCAGCGGCAGCACTCAGGTAGGCTGCGATCATAAAGGGATGGACACGGTCAGCGGCAGCACTAAGGTAGACTGGTCATAAAGGGATGGACACGGTCAGCGGCAGAACTCAGGTAGGCTGCGTTCATAAAGGGATGGACACGGTCAGCGGCAGCACTCAGGTAGGCTGCGGTCATAAAGGGATGGACACGGTCAGCGGCAGCACTCAGGTAGGCTGCGGTCATAAAGGGATGGACACGGTCAGCGGCAGCACTCAGGTAGGCTGCGGTCATAAAGGGATGGACACGGTCAGCGGCAGCACTCAGGTAGGCTGCGGTCATAAAGGGATGGACACGGTCAGCGGCAGCACTCAGGTACGCTGAGGTCATAAAGGGATGGACACGGTCAGCGGCAGCACTCAGGTAGGCTGCGGTCATAATGTGATGGACACGGTCAGCGGCAGCACTCAGGTAGACTGGTCATAAAGGGATGGACACGGTCAGCGGCAGCATTCAGGTAGGCTGTGGTCATAAAGGGATGGACACAGTCAGCGGCAGTTCTTTGGTAGAGTGTGGTCATAAAGGGATGGACATGGTCAGCAGCAGCACACAGGTAGGCTGCGGTCATAATGTGATGGACATGGTCAGCAGCAGCACTCAGGTAGGCTGCGGTCATAATGTGATGGACACGGTCAGCGGCAGCACTCAGGTAGATTGTGGTCATAAAGACATTGACACGGTCAGCGGCAGCACTCAGGTAGACTGTGGTCATAAAGGGATAGACACGGTCAGCGGCAGAACTCAGGTAGACTGTGGT
Organism: Paramormyrops kingsleyae; assembly: GCF_048594095.1. NCBI lineage: Eukaryota > Metazoa > Chordata > Actinopteri > Osteoglossiformes > Mormyridae > Paramormyrops > Paramormyrops kingsleyae. The sequence continues at coordinate 797,575 of NC_132809.1, read as the reverse complement.
CATAAAGGGATGGACATGGTCAGCAGCAGCACTCAGGTAGGCTGCGGTCATAAAGGGATGGACACGGTCAGCAGCAGAACTCAGGTAGGCTGCGGTCATAAAGGGATGGACACGGTCAGCGGCAGCACTCAGGTAGACTGGTCATAAAGGGATGGACACGGTCAGCGGCAGCACTCAGGTAGACTGTGGTCATAAAGAGATGGATACGGTCAGCAGCAGAACTCAGGTAGGCTGCGGTCATAATGGGATGGACACGGTCAGCGGCAGCACTCAGGTAGGCTGCGGTCATAAAGGGATGGACACGGTCAGCGGCAGCACTCAGGTAGGCTGCGGTCATAAAGGGATGGACACGGTCAGCGGCAGAACTCAGGTAGGCTGCGGTCATAAAGGGATGGACACGGTCAGCGGCAGCACTCAGGTAGACTGCGGTCATAATGTGATGGACATGGTCAGCAGCAGCACTCAGGTAGGCTGCGGTCATAATGTGATGGACACGGTCAGCGGCAGCACTCAGGTAGACTGGTCATAAAGGGATGGACACGGTCAGCGGCAGCACTCAGGTAGGCTGCGGTCATAATGTGATGGACACGGTCAGCGGCAGCACTTAGGTAAACTGGTCATAAAGGGATGGACACGGTCAGCGGCAGCACTCAGGTAGATTGTGGTCATAAAGACATTGACACGGTCAGCGGCAGCACTCAGGTAGACTGTGGTCATAAAGGGATAGACACGGTCAGCGGCAGAACTCAGGTAGACTGTGGTCATAAAGGGATGGACATGGTCAGCAGCAGCACTCAGGTAGGCTGCGGTCATAAAGGGATGGACACGGTCAGCAGCAGAACTCAGGTAGGCTGCGGTCATAAAGGGATGGACACGGTCAGCGGCAGCACTCAGGTAGACTGGTCATAAAGGGATGGACACGGTCAGCGGCAGCACTCAGGTAGACTGTGGTCATAAAGAGATGGATACGGTCAGCAGCAGAACTCAGGTAGGCTGCGGTCATAATGGGATGGACACGGTCAGCGGCAGCACTCAGGTAGGCTGCGGTCATAAAGGGATGGACACGGTCAGCGGCAGCACTCAGGTAGGCTGCGGTCATAAAGGGATGGACACGGTCAGCGGCAGAACTCAGGTAGGCTGCGGTCATAAAGGGATGGACACGGTCAGCGGCAGCACTCAGGTAGACTGCGGTCATAATGTGATGGACATGGTCAGCAGCAGCACTCAGGTAGGCTGCGGTCATAATGTGATGGACACGGTCAGCGGCAGCACTCAGGTAGACTGGTCATAAAGGGATGGACACGGTCAGCGGCAGCACTCAGGTAGGCTGCGGTCATAATGTGATGGACACGGTCAGCGGCAGCACTTAGGTAAACTGGTCATAAAGGGATGGACACGGTCAGCGGCAGCACTCAGGTAGACTGGTCATAAAGGCATGGACACGGTCAGCGGCAGCACTCAGGTAGACTGTGGTCATAAAGAGATTGACACGGTCAGTGGCAGCACTCAGGTAGACTGTGGTCATAAAGAGATTGACACGGTCAGTGGCAGCACTCAGGTAGACTGTGGTCATAAAGAGATTGACACGGTCAGCAACAGCACTCAGGTAGGCTGCGGTCATAATGTGATGGACACGGTCAGCGGCAGCACTCAGGTAGACTGGTCATAAAGGCATGGACACGGTCAGCGGCAGCACTCAGGTAGGCTGCGGTCATAAAGGGATGGACACGGTCAGCGGCAGCACTCAGGTAGGCTGCGGTCATAAAGGGATGGACACGGTCAGCGGCAGCACTAAGGTAGACTGGTCATAAAGGGATGGACACGGTCAGCAGCAGAACTCAGGTAGGCTGCGTTCATAAAGGGATGGACACGGTCAGCGGCAGCACTCAGGTAGGCTGCGGTCATAAAGGGATGGACACGGTCAGCGGCAGCACTAAGGTAGACTGGTCATAAAGGGATGGACACGGTCAGCGGCAGAACTCAGGTAGGCTGCGTTCATAAAGGGATGGACACGGTCAGCGGCAGCACTCAGGTAGGCTGCGGTCATAAAGGGATGGACACGGTCAGCGGCAGCACTCAGGTAGGCTGCGGTCATAAAGGGATGGACACGGTCAGCGGCAGCACTCAGGTAGGCTGCGGTCATAAAGGGATGGACACGGTCAGCGGCAGCACTCAGGTAGGCTGCGGTCATAAAGGGATGGACACGGTCAGCGGCAGCACTCAGGTACGCTGAGGTCATAAAGGGATGGACACGGTCAGCGGCAGCACTCAGGTAGGCTGCGGTCATAATGTGATGGACACGGTCAGCGGCAGCACTCAGGTAGACTGGTCATAAAGGGATGGACACGGTCAGCGGCAGCATTCAGGTAGGCTGTGGTCATAAAGGGATGGACACAGTCAGCGGCAGTTCTTTGGTAGAGTGTGGTCATAAAGGGATGGACATGGTCAGCAGCAGCACACAGGTAGGCTGCGGTCATAATGTGATGGACATGGTCAGCAGCAGCACTCAGGTAGGCTGCGGTCATAATGTGATGGACACGGTCAGCGGCAGCACTCAGGTAGATTGTGGTCATAAAGACATTGACACGGTCAGCGGCAGCACTCAGGTAGACTGTGGTCATAAAGGGATAGACACGGTCAGCGGCAGAACTCAGGTAGACTGTGGTCATAAAGGGATGGACATGGTCAGCAGCAGCACTCAGGTAGGCTGCGGTCATAAAGGGATGGACACGGTCAGCGGCAGAACTCAGGTAGTCTGCGGTCATAAAGAGATGGATACGGTCAGCAGCAGAACTCAGGTAGGCTGCGGTCATAATGGGATGGACACGGTCAGCGGCAGCACTCAGGTAGGCTGCGGTCATAAAGGGATGGACACGGTCAGCGGCAGCACTGAGGTAGGCTGCGGTCATAAAGGGATGGACACGGTCAGCGGCAGCACTCAGGTAGACTGCGGTCATAATGTGATGGACATGGTCAGCAGCAGCACTCAGGTAGGCTGCGGTCATAATGTGATGGACACGGTCAGCGGCAGCACTCAGGTAGACTGGTCATAAAGGGATGGACACGGTCAGCGGCAGCACTCAGGTAGGCTGCGGTCATAAAGGGATGGACATGGTCAGCAGCAGCACTCAGGTAGGCTGCGGTCATAATGTGATGGACACGGTCAGCGGCAGCACTTAGGTAAACTGGTCATAAAGGGATGGACACGGTCAGCGGCAGCACTCAGGTAGACTGGTCATAAAGGGATGGACACGGTCAGCGGCAGCACTCAGGTAGACTGTGGTCATAAAGAGATTGACATGGTCAGTGGCAGCACTCAGGTAGACTGTGGTCATAAAGAGATTGACACGGTCAGTGGCAGCACTCAGGTAGACTGTGGTCATAAAGAGATTGACACGGTCAGCAACAGCACTCAGGTAGGCTGCGGTCATAATGTGATGGACACGGTCAGCGGCAGCACTCAGGTAGACTGGTCATAAAGGCATGGACACGGTCAGCGGCAGCACTCAGGTAGGCTGCGGTCATAAAGGGATGGACACGGTCAGCGGCAGCACTAAGGTAGGCTGCGGTCATAAAGGGATGGACACGGTCAGCGGCAGCACTAAGATAGACTGGTCATAAAGGGATGGACACGGTCAGCAGCAGAACTCAGGTAGGCTGCGTTCATAAAGGGATGGACACGGTCAGCGGCAGCACTGAGGTAGGCTGCGGTCATAAAGGGATGGACACGGTCAGCGGCAGCACTCAGGTAGGCTGCGGTCATAAAGGGATGGACTCGGTCAGCGGCAGCACTCAGGTAGGCTGCAGTCATAAAGGGATGGACACGGTCAGCGGCAGCACTCAGGTAGGCTGCGGTCATAAAGGGATGGACACGGTCAGCAGCAGAACTGAGGTAGGCTGCGGTCATAAAGGGATGGACACGGTCAGCGGCAGCACTCAGGTAGGCTGCGGTCATAATGTGATGGACACGGTCAGCAGCAGCACTCAGGTAGGCTGCGGTCATAATGTGATGGACACGGTCAGCGGCAGCACTCAGGTAGACTGGTCATAAAGGGATGGACACGGTCAGCGGCAGCACTCAGGTAGGCTGCGGTCATAAAGGGATGGACACGGTCAGCGGCAGCACTCAGGTAGGCTGCGGTCATAAAGGGATGGACACGGTCAGCGGCAGCACTCAGGTAGGCTGCGGTCATAAAGGGATGGACACGGTCAGCGGCAGCACTCAGGTAGGCTGCGGTCATAATGTGATGGACACGGTCAGCGGCAGCACTTAGGTAGACTGGTCATAAAGGGATGGACACGGTCAGCGGCAGCACTCAGGTAGACTGGTCATAAAGGGATGGACACGGTCAGCGGCAGCACTCAGGTAGACTGTGGTCATAAAGAGATTGACACGGTCAGTGGCAGCACTCAGGTAGACTGTGGTCATAAAGAGATTGACACAGTCAGTGGCAGCACTCAGGTAGACTGTGGTCATAAAGAGATTGACACGGTCAGCGGCAGCACTCAGGTAGGCTGCGGTCATAATGTGATGGACACGGTCAGCAGCAGCACTCAGGTAGACTGTGGTCATAAAGGGATAGACACGGTCAGCGGCAGAACTCAGGTAGACTGTGGTCATAAAGGGATGGACATGGTCAGCAGCAGCACTCAGGTAGGCTGCGGTCATAAAGGGATGGACACGGTCAGCAGCAGAACTCAGGTAGGCTGCGGTCATAAAGGGATGGACACGGTCAGCGGCAGCACTCAGGTAGACTGGTCATAAAGGGATGGACACGGTCAGCGGCAGCACTCAGGTAGACTGTGGTCATAAAGAGATGGATACGGTCAGCAGCAGAACTCAGGTAGGCTGCGGTCATAATGGGATGGACACGGTCAGCGGCAGCACTCAGGTAGGCTGCGGTCATAAAGGGATGGACACGGTCAGCGGCAGCACTCAGGTAGGCTGCGGTCATAAAGGGATGGACACGGTCAGCGGCAGAACTCAGGTAGGCTGCGGTCATAAAGGGATGGACACGGTCAGCGGCAGCACTCAGGTAGACTGCGGTCATAATGTGATGGACATGGTCAGCAGCAGCACTCAGGTAGGCTGCGGTCATAATGTGATGGACACGGTCAGCGGCAGCACTCAGGTAGACTGGTCATAAAGGGATGGACACGGTCAGCGGCAGCACTCAGGTAGGCTGCGGTCATAATGTGATGGACACGGTCAGCGGCAGCACTTAGGTAAACTGGTCATAAAGGGATGGACACGGTCAGCGGCAGCACTCAGGTAGACTGGTCATAAAGGGATGGACACGGTCAGCGGCAGCACTCAGGTAGACTGTGGTCATAAAGAGATTGACACGGTCAGTGGCAGCACTCAGGTAGACTGTGGTCATAAAGAGATTGACACGGTCAGTGGCAGCACTCAGGTAGACTGTGGTCATAAAGAGATTGACACGGTCAGCAACAGCACTCAGGTAGGCTGCGGTCATAATGTGATGGACACGGTCAGCGGCAGCACTCAGGTAGACTGGTCATAAAGGCATGGACACGGTCAGCGGCAGCACTCAGGTAGGCTGCGGTCATAAAGGGATGGACACGGTCAGCGGCAGCACTCAGGTAGGCTGCGGTCATAAAGGGATGGACACGGTCAGCGGCAGCACTAAGGTAGACTGGTCATAAAGGGATGGACACGGTCAGCAGCAGAACTCAGGTAGGCTGCGTTCATAAAGGGATGGACACGGTCAGCGGCAGCACTCAGGTAGGCTGCGGTCATAAAGGGATGGACACGGTCAGCGGCAGCACTAAGGTAGACTGGTCATAAAGGGATGGACACGGTCAGCGGCAGAACTCAGGTAGGCTGCGTTCATAAAGGGATGGACACGGTCAGCGGCAGCACTCAGGTAGGCTGCGGTCATAAAGGGATGGACACGGTCAGCGGCAGCACTCAGGTAGGCTGCGGTCATAAAGGGATGGACACGGTCAGCGGCAGCACTCAGGTAGGCTGCGGTCATAAAGGGATGGACACGGTCAGCGGCAGCACTCAGGTAGGCTGCGGTCATAAAGGGATGGACACGGTCAGCGGCAGCACTCAGGTACGCTGAGGTCATAAAGGGATGGACACGGTCAGCGGCAGCACTCAGGTAGGCTGCGGTCATAATGTGATGGACACGGTCAGCGGCAGCACTCAGGTAGACTGGTCATAAAGGGATGGACACGGTCAGCGGCAGCATTCAGGTAGGCTGTGGTCATAAAGGGATGGACACAGTCAGCGGCAGTTCTTTGGTAGAGTGTGGTCATAAAGGGATGGACATGGTCAGCAGCAGCACACAGGTAGGCTGCGGTCATAATGTGATGGACATGGTCAGCAGCAGCACTCAGGTAGGCTGCGGTCATAATGTGATGGACACGGTCAGCGGCAGCACTCAGGTAGATTGTGGTCATAAAGACATTGACACGGTCAGCGGCAGCACTCAGGTAGACTGTGGTCATAAAGGGATAGACACGGTCAGCGGCAGAACTCAGGTAGACTGTGGTCATAAAGGGATGGACATGGTCAGCAGCAGCACTCAGGTAGGCTGCGGTCATAAAGGGATGGACACGGTCAGCGGCAGAACTCAGGTAGTCTGCGGTCATAAAGAGATGGATACGGTCAGCAGCAGAACTCAGGTAGGCTGCGGTCATAATGGGATGGACACGGTCAGCGGCAGCACTCAGGTAGGCTGCGGTCATAAAGGGATGGACACGGTCAGCGGCAGCACTGAGGTAGGCTGCGGTCATAAAGGGATGGACACGGTCAGCGGCAGCACTCAGGTAGACTGCGGTCATAATGTGATGGACATGGTCAGCAGCAGCACTCAGGTAGGCTGCGGTCATAATGTGATGGACACGGTCAGCGGCAGCACTCAGGTAGACTGGTCATAAAGGGATGGACACGGTCAGCGGCAGCACTCAGGTAGGCTGCGGTCATAAAGGGATGGACATGGTCAGCAGCAGCACTCAGGTAGGCTGCGGTCATAATGTGATGGACACGGTCAGCGGCAGCACTTAGGTAAACTGGTCATAAAGGGATGGACACGGTCAGCGGCAGCACTCAGGTAGACTGGTCATAAAGGGATGGACACGGTCAGCGGCAGCACTCAGGTAGACTGTGGTCATAAAGAGATTGACATGGTCAGTGGCAGCACTCAGGTAGACTGTGGTCATAAAGAGATTGACACGGTCAGTGGCAGCACTCAGGTAGACTGTGGTCATAAAGAGATTGACACGGTCAGCAACAGCACTCAGGTAGGCTGCGGTCATAATGTGATGGACACGGTCAGCGGCAGCACTCAGGTAGACTGGTCATAAAGGCATGGACACGGTCAGCGGCAGCACTCAGGTAGGCTGCGGTCATAAAGGGATGGACACGGTCAGCGGCAGCACTAAGGTAGGCTGCGGTCATAAAGGGATGGACACGGTCAGCGGCAGCACTAAGATAGACTGGTCATAAAGGGATGGACACGGTCAGCAGCAGAACTCAGGTAGGCTGCGTTCATAAAGGGATGGACACGGTCAGCGGCAGCACTGAGGTAGGCTGCGGTCATAAAGGGATGGACACGGTCAGCGGCAGCACTCAGGTAGGCTGCGGTCATAAAGGGATGGACTCGGTCAGCGGCAGCACTCAGGTAGGCTGCAGTCATAAAGGGATGGACACGGTCAGCGGCAGCACTCAGGTAGGCTGCGGTCATAAAGGGATGGACACGGTCAGCAGCAGAACTGAGGTAGGCTGCGGTCATAAAGGGATGGACACGGTCAGCGGCAGCACTCAGGTAGGCTGCGGTCATAATGTGATGGACACGGTCAGCAGCAGCACTCAGGTAGGCTGCGGTCATAATGTGATGGACACGGTCAGCGGCAGCACTCAGGTAGACTGGTCATAAAGGGATGGACACGGTCAGCGGCAGCACTCAGGTAGGCTGCGGTCATAAAGGGATGGACACGGTCAGCGGCAGCACTCAGGTAGGCTGCGGTCATAAAGGGATGGACACGGTCAGCGGCAGCACTCAGGTAGGCTGCGGTCATAAAGGGATGGACACGGTCAGCGGCAGCACTCAGGTAGGCTGCGGTCATAATGTGATGGACACGGTCAGCGGCAGCACTTAGGTAGACTGGTCATAAAGGGATGGACACGGTCAGCGGCAGCACTCAGGTAGACTGGTCATAAAGGGATGGACACGGTCAGCGGCAGCACTCAGGTAGACTGTGGTCATAAAGAGATTGACACGGTCAGTGGCAGCACTCAGGTAGACTGTGGTCATAAAGAGATTGACACAGTCAGTGGCAGCACTCAGGTAGACTGTGGTCATAAAGAGATTGACACGGTCAGCGGCAGCACTCAGGTAGGCTGCGGTCATAATGTGATGGACACGGTCAGCAGCAGCACTCAGGTAGACTGGTCATAAAGGCATGGACACGGTCAGCGGCAGCACTCAGGTAGGCTGCGGTCATAAAGGGATGGACACGGTCAGCGGCAGCACTCAGGTAGGCTGCGATCATAAAGGGATGGACACGGTCAGCGGCAGCACTAAGGTAGACTGGTCATAAAGGGATGGACACGGTCAGCGGCAGAACTCAGGTAGGCTGCGTTCATAAAGGGATGGACACGGTCAGCGGCAGCACTCAGGTAGGCTGCGGTCATAAAGGGATGGACACGGTCAGCGGCAGCACTCAGGTAGGCTGCGGTCATAAAGGGATGGACACGGTCAGCGGCAGCACTCAGGTAGGCTGCGGTCATAAAGGGATGGACACGGTCAGCGGCAGCACTCAGGTAGGCTGCGGTCATAAAGGGATGGACACGGTCAGCGGCAGCACTCAGGTACGCTGAGGTCATAAAGGGATGGACACGGTCAGCGGCAGCACTCAGGTAGGCTGCGGTCATAATGTGATGGACACGGTCAGCGGCAGCACTCAGGTAGACTGGTCATAAAGGGATGGACACGGTCAGCGGCAGCATTCAGGTAGGCTGTGGTCATAAAGGGATGGACACAGTCAGCGGCAGTTCTTTGGTAGAGTGTGGTCATAAAGGGATGGACATGGTCAGCAGCAGCACACAGGTAGGCTGCGGTCATAATGTGATGGACATGGTCAGCAGCAGCACTCAGGTAGGCTGCGGTCATAATGTGATGGACACGGTCAGCGGCAGCACTCAGGTAGATTGTGGTCATAAAGACATTGACACGGTCAGCGGCAGCACTCAGGTAGACTGTGGTCATAAAGGGATAGACACGGTCAGCGGCAGAACTCAGGTAGACTGTGGTCATAAAGGGATGGACATGGTCAGCAGCAGCACTCAGGTAGGCTGCGGTCATAAAGGGATGGACACGGTCAGCAGCAGAACTCAGGTAGGCTGCGGTCATAAAGGGATGGACACGGTCAGCGGCAGCACTCAGGTAGACTGGTCATAAAGGGATGGACACGGTCAGCGGCAGCACTCAGGTAGACTGTGGTCATAAAGAGATGGATACGGTCAGCAGCAGAACTCAGGTAGGCTGCGGTCATAATGGGATGGACACGGTCAGCGGCAGCACTCAGGTAGGCTGCGGTCATAAAGGGATGGACACGGTCAGCGGCAGCACTCAGGTAGGCTGCGGTCATAAAGGGATGGACACGGTCAGCGGCAGAACTCAGGTAGGCTGCGGTCATAAAGGGATGGACACGGTCAGCGGCAGCACTCAGGTAGACTGCGGTCATAATGTGATGGACATGGTCAGCAGCAGCACTCAGGTAGGCTGCGGTCATAATGTGATGGACACGGTCAGCGGCAGCACTCAGGTAGACTGGTCATAAAGGGATGGACACGGTCAGCGGCAGCACTCAGGTAGGCTGCGGTCATAATGTGATGGACACGGTCAGCGGCAGCACTTAGGTAAACTGGTCATAAAGGGATGGACACGGTCAGCGGCAGCACTCAGGTAGACTGGTCATAAAGGGATGGACACGGTCAGCGGCAGCACTCAGGTAGACTGTGGTCATAAAGAGATTGACACGGTCAGTGGCAGCACTCAGGTAGACTGTGGTCATAAAGAGATTGACACGGTCAGTGGCAGCACTCAGGTAGACTGTGGTCATAAAGAGATTGACACGGTCAGCAACAGCACTCAGGTAGGCTGCGGTCATAATGTGATGGACACGGTCAGCGGCAGCACTCAGGTAGACTGGTCATAAAGGCATGGACACGGTCAGCGGCAGCACTCAGGTAGGCTGCGGTCATAAAGGGATGGACACGGTCAGCGGCAGCACTCAGGTAGGCTGCGGTCATAAAGGGATGGACACGGTCAGCGGCAGCACTAAGGTAGACTGGTCATAAAGGGATGGACACGGTCAGCAGCAGAACTCAGGTAGGCTGCGTTCATAAAGGGATGGACACGGTCAGCGGCAGCACTCAGGTAGGCTGCGGTCATAAAGGGATGGACACGGTCAGCGGCAGCACTCAGGTAGGCTGCGGTCATAAAGGGATGGACTCGGTCAGCGGCAGCACTCAGGTAGGCTGCAGTCATAAAGGGATGGACACGGTCAGCGGCAGCACTCAGGTAGGCTGCGGTCATAAAGGGATGGACACGGTCAGCAGCAGAACTCAGGTAGGCTGCGGTCATAAAGGGATGGACACGGTCAGCGGCAGCACTCAGGTAGGCTGCGGTCATAATGTGATGGACACGGTCAGCAGCAGCACTCAGGTAGGCTGCGGTCATAATGTGATGGACACGGTCAGCGGCAGCACTCAGGTAGACTGGTCATAAAGGGATGGACACGGTCAGCGGCAGCACTCAGGTAGGCTGTGGTCATGAAGGGATGGACATGGTCAGCAGCAGCACTCAGGTAGGCTGCGGTCATAATGTGATGGACACGGTCAGCGGCAGCACTCAGGTAGACTGGTCATAAAGGGATGGACACGGTCAGCGGCAGCACTCAGGTAGGCTGCGGTCATAAAGGGATGGACACGGTCAGCGGCAGCACTCAGGTAGGCTGCGGTCATAAAGGGATGGACACGGTCAGCGGCAGCACTCAGGTAGGCTGCGGTCATAAAGGGATGGACACGGTCAGCGGCAGCACTCAGGTAGACTGGTCATAAAGGGATGGACACGGTCAGCGGCAGCACTCAGGTAGACTGTGGTCATAAAGAGATTGACACGGTCAGTGGCAGCACTCAGGTAGACTGTGGTCATAAAGAGATTGACACGGTCAGCAGCAGCACTCAGGTAGGCTGCGGTCATAATGTGATGGACACGGTCAGCGGCAGCACTTAGGTAAACTGGTCATAAAGGGATGGACACGGTCAGCGGCAGCACTCAGGTAGACTGGTCATAAAGGGATGGACACGGTCAGCGGCAGCACTCAGGTAGACTGTGGTCATAAAGAGATTGACACGGTCAGTGGCAGCACTCAGGTAGACTGTGGTCATAAAGAGATTGACACGGTCAGTGGCAGCACTCAGGTAGACTGTGGTCATAAAGAGATTGACACGGTCAGCAACAGCACTCAGGTAGGCTGCGGTCATAATGTGATGGACACGGTCAGCGGCAGCACTCAGGTAGACTGGTCATAAAGGCATGGACACGGTCAGCGGCAGCACTCAGGTAGGCTGCGGTCATAAAGGGATGGACACGGTCAGCGGCAGCACTCAGGTAGGCTGCGGTCATAAAGGGATGGACACGGTCAGCGGCAGCACTAAGATAGACTGGTCATAAAGGGATGGACACGGTCAGCAGCAGAACTCAGGTAGGCTGCGTTCATAAAGGGATGGACACGGTCAGCGGCAGCACTGAGGTAGGCTGCGGTCATAAAGGGATGGACACGGTCAGCGGCAGCACTCAGGTAGGCTGCGGTCATAAAGGGATGGACTCGGTCAGCGGCAGCACTCAGGTAGGCTGCAGTCATAAAGGGATGGACACGGTCAGCGGCAGCACTCAGGTAGGCTGCGGTCATAAAGGGATGGACACGGTCAGCTGCAGAACTGAGGTAGGCTGCGGTCATAAAGGGATGGACACGGTCAGCGGCAGCACTCAGGTAGGCTGCGGTCATAATGTGATGGACACGGTCAGCAGCAGCACTCAGGTAGGCTGCGGTCATAATGTGATGGACACGGTCAGCGGCAGCACTCAGGTAGACTGGTCATAAAGGGATGGACACGGTCAGCGGCAGCACTCAGGTAGGCTGCGGTCATAAAGGGATGGACACGGTCAGCGGCAGCACTCAGGTAGGCTGCGGTCATAAAGGGATGGACACGGTCAGCGGCAGCACTCAGGTAGGCTGCGGTCATAAAGGGATGGACACGGTCAGCGGCAGCACTCAGGTAGGCTGCGGTCATAATGTGATGGACACGGTCAGCGGCAGCACTTAGGTAGACTGGTCATAAAGGGATGGACACGGTCAGCGGCAGCACTCAGGTAGACTGGTCATAAAGGGATGGACACGGTCAGCGGCAGCACTCAGGTAGACTGTGGTCATAAAGAGATTGACACGGTCAGTGGCAGCACTCAGGTAGACTGTGGTCATAAAGAGATTGACACAGTCAGTGGCAGCACTCAGGTAGACTGTGGTCATAAAGAGATTGACACGGTCAGCGGCAGCACTCAGGTAGGCTGCGGTCATAATGTGATGGACACGGTCAGCAGCAGCACTCAGGTAGACTGGTCATAAAGGCATGGACACGGTCAGCGGCAGCACTCAGGTAGGCTGCGGTCATAAAGGGATGGACACGGTCAGCGGCAGCACTCAGGTAGGCTGCGGTCATAATGTGATGGACACGGTCAGCAGCAGCACTCAGGTAGGCTGCGGTCATAATGTGATGGACACGGTCAGCGGCAGCACTCAGGTAGACTGGTCATAAAGGGATGGACACGGTCAGCGGCAGCACTCAGGTAGGCTGTGGTCATGAAGGGATGGACATGGTCAGCAGCAGCACTCAGGTAGGCTGCGGTCATAATGTGATGGACACGGTCAGCGGCAGCACTCAGGTAGACTGGTCATAAAGGGATGGACACGGTCAGCGGCAGCACTCAGGTAGACTGTGGTCATAAAGACATTGACACGGTCAGCGGCAGCACTCAGGTAGACTGTGGTCATAAAGGGATGGACACGGTCAGCAGCAGCACTCAGGTAGGCTGCGGTCATAAAGGGATGGACACGGTCAGCAGCAGAACTCAAGTAGGCTGCAGTCATAAAGGGATGGACACGGTCAGCGGCAGCACTCAGGTAGACTGGTCATAAAGGGATGGACACGGTCAGCGGCAGCACTCAGGTAGACTGTGGTCATAAAGAGATGGATACGGTCAGCAGCAGAACTCAGGTAGGCTGCGGTCATAAAGGGATGGACACGGTCAGCGGCAGCACTCAGGTAGGCTGCGGTCATAAAGGGATGGACACGGTCAGCGGCAGCACTCAGGTAGGCTGCGGTCATAAAGGGATGGACACGGTCAGCAGCAGAACTCAGGTAGGCTGCGGTCATAAAGGGATGGACACGGTCAGCGGCAGCACTCAGGTAGGCTGCAGTCATAAAGGGATGGACACGGTCAGCGGCAGCACTCAGGTAGACTGCGGTCATAATGTGATGGACATGGTCAGCAGCAGCACTCAGGTAGGCTGCGGTCAAAATGTGATGGACACGGTCAGCGGCAGCACTCAGGTAGACTGGTCATAAAGGGATGGACACGGTCAGCGGCAGCACTCAGGTAGGCTGCGGTCATAAAGGGATGGACATGGTCAGCAGCAGCACTCAGGTAGGCTGCGGTCATAATGTGATGGACACGGTCAGCGGCAGCACTCAGGTAGACTGGTCATAAAGGGATGGACACGGTCAGTGGCAGCACTCAGGTAGACTGGTCATAAAGGGATGGACACGGTCAGCGGCAGCACTCAGGTAGACTGTGGTCATAAAGAGATTGACACGGTCAGTGGCAGCACTCAGGTAGACTGTGGTCATAAAGAGATTGACACGGTCAGTGGCAGCACTCAGGTAGACTGGTCATAAAGGGATGGACACGGTCAGCGGCAGCACTCAGGTAGACTGTGGTCATAAAGAGATTGACACGGTCAGTGGCAGCACTCAGGTAGACTGTGGTCATAAAGAGATTGACACGGTCAGCAGCAGCACTCAGGTAGGCTGCGGTCATAATGTGATGGACACGGTCAGCGGCAGCACTCAGGTAGACTGGTCATAAAGGGATGGACACGGTCAGCGGCAGCACTCAGGTAGGCTGCGGTCATAAAGGGATGGACATGGTCAGCAGCAGCACACAGGTAGGCTGCAGTCATAATGTGATGGACATGGTCAGCAGCAGCACTCAGGTAGGCTGCGGTCATAATGTGATGGACACGGTCAGCGGCAGCACTCAGGTAGACTGGTCATAAAGGGATGGACACGGTCAGCGGCAGCACTCAGGTAGACTGTGGTCATAAAGACATTGACACGGTCAGCGGCAGCACTCAGGTAGACTGTGGTCATAAAGGGATGGACACGGTCAGCAGCAGCACTCAGGTAGGCTGCGGTCATAAAGGGATGGACACGGTCAGCAGCAGAACTCAGGTAGGCTGCGGTCATAAAGGGATGGACACGGTCAGCGGCAGCACTCAGGTAGACTGGTCATAAAGGGATGGACACGGTCAGCGGCAGCACTCAGGTAGACTGTGGTCATAAAGAGATGGATACGGTCAGCAGCAGAACTCAGGTAGGCTGCGGTCATAAAGGGATGGACTCGGTCAGCGGCAGCACTCAGGTAGGCTGCGGTCATAAAGGGATGGACACGGTCAGCGGCAGCACTCAGGTAGGCTGCGGTCATAAAGGGATGGACACGGTCAGCTGCAGAACTGAGGTAGGCTGCGGTCATAAAGGGATGGACACGGTCAGCGGCAGCACTCAGGTAGGCTGCGGTCATAATGTGATGGACACGGTCAGCAGCAGCACTCAGGTAGGCTGCGGTCATAATGTGATGGACACGGTCAGCGGCAGCACTCAGGTAGACTGGTCATAAAGGGATGGACACGGTCAGCGGCAGCACTCAGGTAGGCTGCGGTCATAAAGGGATGGACACGGTCAGCGGCAGCACTCAGGTAGGCTGCGGTCATAAAGGGATGGACACGGTCAGCGGCAGCACTCAGGTAGGCTGCGGTCATAAAGGGATGGACACGGTCAGCGGCAGCACTCAGGTAGGCTGCGGTCATAATGTGATGGACACGGTCAGCGGCAGCACTTAGGTAGACTGGTCATAAAGGGATGGACACGGTCAGCGGCAGCACTCAGGTAGACTGGTCATAAAGGGATGGACACGGTCAGCGGCAGCACTCAGGTAGACTGTGGTCATAAAGAGATGGATACGGTCAGCAGCAGAACTCAGGTAGGCTGCGGTCATAATGGGATGGACACGGTCAGCGGCAGCACTCAGGTAGGCTGCGGTCATAAAGGGATGGACACGGTCAGCGGCAGCACTCAGGTAGGCTGCGGTCATAATGTGATGGACACGGTCAGCAGCAGCACTCAGGTAGACTGGTCATAAAGGCATGGACACGGTCAGCGGCAGCACTCAGGTAGGCTGCGGTCATAAAGGGATGGACACGGTCAGCGGCAGCACTCAGGTAGGCTGCGATCATAAAGGGATGGACACGGTCAGCGGCAGCACTAAGGTAGACTGGTCATAAAGGGATGGACACGGTCAGCGGCAGAACTCAGGTAGGCTGCGTTCATAAAGGGATGGACACGGTCAGCGGCAGCACTCAGGTAGGCTGCGGTCATAAAGGGATGGACACGGTCAGCGGCAGCACTCAGGTAGGCTGCGGTCATAAAGGGATGGACACGGTCAGCGGCAGCACTCAGGTAGGCTGCGGTCATAAAGGGATGGACACGGTCAGCGGCAGCACTCAGGTAGGCTGCGGTCATAAAGGGATGGACACGGTCAGCGGCAGCACTCAGGTACGCTGAGGTCATAAAGGGATGGACACGGTCAGCGGCAGCACTCAGGTAGGCTGCGGTCATAATGTGATGGACACGGTCAGCGGCAGCACTCAGGTAGACTGGTCATAAAGGGATGGACACGGTCAGCGGCAGCATTCAGGTAGGCTGTGGTCATAAAGGGATGGACACAGTCAGCGGCAGTTCTTTGGTAGAGTGTGGTCATAAAGGGATGGACATGGTCAGCAGCAGCACACAGGTAGGCTGCGGTCATAATGTGATGGACATGGTCAGCAGCAGCACTCAGGTAGGCTGCGGTCATAATGTGATGGACACGGTCAGCGGCAGCACTCAGGTAGATTGTGGTCATAAAGACATTGACACGGTCAGCGGCAGCACTCAGGTAGACTGTGGTCATAAAGGGATAGACACGGTCAGCGGCAGAACTCAGGTAGACTGTGGTCATAAAGGGATGGACATGGTCAGCAGCAGCACTCAGGTAGGCTGCGGTCATAAAGGGATGGACACGGTCAGCGGCAGAACTCAGGTAGGCTGCGGTCATAAAGGGATGGACACGGTCAGCGGCAGCACTCAGGTAGACTGGTCATAAAGGGATGGACACGGTCAGCGGCAGCACTCAGGTAGACTGTGGTCATAAAGAGATGGATACGGTCAGCAGCAGAACTCAGGTAGGCTGCGGTCATAATGGGATGGACACGGTCAGCGGCAGCACTCAGGTAGGCTGCGGTCATAAAGGGATGGACACGGTCAGCGGCAGCACTCAGGTAGGCTGCGGTCATAAAGGGATGGACACGGTCAGCGGCAGAACTCAGGTAGGCTGCGGTCATAAAGGGATGGACACGGTCAGCGGCAGCACTCAGGTAGACTGCGGTCATAATGTGATGGACATGGTCAGCAGCAGCA